>NC_091821.1:260295385-260557885 GCF_038994185.2 Dermacentor albipictus | reverse complement strand
TTCCACGCTCGCTTCAGTCCCCTGGCGCTTGAGTGCCGCCAGGGGACCGTATATCAAGGTGTCGTCTCGCGCTTCCGGGGCCGACAAGCCCTTTGTTAAATGTGCAATGGGTGCGGTCTGCGAGATACTGATGGCATGAGGTAAAATTTATATCGGCCAGACCGGCCGATGCATCAGTGACCGCTTAGAACATGCCTTTACAGAAAGCCTTTACATGCCTTTACAGAAAGACTTCCGATAACAAACGAAACAAGGTCATATTGGCCGTTAAAGTTAAACCTTAACTGGGAGCCTGATATTTCGACCATGGGTCAAAAAGCCATAGGCAAACTATCCTCTTTAAAAAGGAAACTGCGCGCAGCACCACCACACCTCAAACTAAATGCGTACAAAACGCTAATAAGACCATGCCTAGAATACGCTGATCTAATCTGGAGCCCTAATCAAAAATGCCTTATAAATAAAATAGAACGCATGAAAAAATTAGCAATTAGGTTTGTATATTCGCACTACACAAGGCAGTCCAGTATCTCAGGTCTGCTAGCAAGGGCAAACCTAAAATCCCTCTCGCAGAGAAGAACGATTTCGCGACTAAAATTCATCTATCAATTATACCATGATCATTTCCAGATAGCACGTTCTCATTACTTGCAATATCCTCCAAAAAGCTCAACCAAACTAAATCATTCCAAAACAATCTGTCTTCCCCCAAGTCGTGTTCATGTTCACAAGCATTCCCTTTTTCCGTCGGCCATTTCCCAGTGGAACAAGTCAACTAACGATATTGTGTGTTGCAATAACATCGACTCTTTTATTAACCGCATTCAGTGTACTGACTGGTCATCCTGATTTTTTTTTCATTGCGTTCCTGTACCACTCCTGCACGGGCCGTGAAGGGCCTGCAGTATATTTAAATAAAAAAAAAATGTGGCGTTTATCAGATAAATCCGAATTGTCAAAAATTTTACCGGTGCCATAACTTGGAGAGCTTCATTCGTCCTAACCTTTTTTTCCGCTTTCCGCTCAAACATACATTTGATAGCATGGTGTTTTTATCTCTCCCACCACCATGGAAGAGCAGGCGCGTTCGCGCAAGCCATGCCGTGTCACGCATGCGCTAATGGCGTCTGTTATCGGCGGTGACGGCGTCGAGGCGTCGAATGGCCTAATGTCTAAGACGACGCATTCGCAGGACTCAGGCATGCTAACTTAATCGCTTGCCTGCTCGAGAACCTGTTGCGCTGCGTAGGTTAGCAATGAAAACTTGAGATGCACCATCCGCTTCAAGAAAGGAAAGCCAGTTGTCTTAAGAGAGTTCCGGGGTAATAATGTTTGTTTTTCCATGAGTGCAATATTAATGGTGGCAGGCTTCAGTCCGAGCATAATGATAACAAAATAATACTTCAATAAATCTGTAATATCCACGCTTTTTCTTTTAACGTCCACGGCGACATTTCAGAGCTTAACCCCCGACGAGCACCCAAGGCATATACCGAGTTCTTAGGAATGTTGAGATTAGCGCTAGCAGTTGGCTGCGTTTTCGGCACGTGCCGTGAGGTAATAAATTAGAAGGTGATGAATGAATATAAAGAAATAGCAACCGAACATTCCAATAAACTAGACAATATCGCACGTGTACTGATTCCGCCACCACCAATAATGCGTTGCCGAGAAAAACACCATTCTTATCTCTACCGCACTCTTGTTAAGAAGATTTCATGTTTGGAGCAGTTGATGCTTAAATCATATACTGCTCGAAACAGGTACGCCCTTGCATATACTCTATTATTGCGGCTCTCTTTGCACAAGCCGAGCTTGAAAATGGCGGAGACAAACCTAAAATGACCACCGAGTTCTTTTTTTTTTTCATACGGTTATCGTGACAATGCGCGCGCTATCATGCTTATGGTATTTTATGCGCACGTACCTTTTTTAAATCTGAAAGGAAGAATATCGCTATGTTCTTACGCTTAATCGAAAACAAGCATCGAAGGCTATAAATAGCTAAAGAAGAAAATATTAGGGGTGTGCGAATATTCGAAATTTCGAATACGAATCTAATATTTTCCTTATTCGAAGCGTATTCGATTCGAGAAATGCATATTCGTAAATTCCCGAATATTCGAGGACGGCCGAATAATGGTCGAAACGGCGAATATTCGGACAGACTGTGAATAATTTAGCAATTAACGAATTATATGCTTGCTCCACATTCTCCTAAAAACATGTTTATTCACTGAGAGCTTCACATGATCCGCTCATTATCTGTATGCTCTGCATCAAGATGGCAAGTTGGGCCAGTTTGTTGGGATTCATAGTAAGGTTACAGCGCAACACAAAACAGGGACAAAAGAAGGTACAAAACGACGACACAGCGTTGCAGCACTGTGATCTTAAGTGCTGTAACGAACCTTACTATGACTGTGTACACTCTGTTCCAGTCTATCTGCATCAGGCCCGTGAGACATGATCAGTTTCAATTTTTTTTTACCAAGCTTTATTCCAGGGCTCTTTCATAACAATATATGATGTACTTTCGGGCTTTGTAAGTATGCGCAATAAAATATGCACCTAGAAAATGTTACCTGGACAAATGTCACATTGCATAGAGAGCCCTTACTTTCTGAACATGTTGAGCAGTCAATTTTCCTTCGCGATAATCTGTAACAAGCGTTTACCTGACAGAGCATTACCTGACATTACCTGAGTGCATTACCTATAATGAGTGCCTCTTTAACCTGAAACAGCCTCGTAAAATGTAATATTATTTTTAAAAGGGTGATAAAGCTATTGTTACCTCGTTTTGCAATTTTTTAATACTACACATATATTCGATATTCGATTCGATATTCGAAGACAGTTTTGCGCCTTATTCGTATTCGATTCGTATTCGGAAATTTCAATATTCGCACACCCCTAGAAAATATGTATTCATGCACCACTCGCCATCATAAAAGGCGGATGGAATTTCGTAACAGACACTAACGCAAGGCTTGTAAACGTCAAATCGCTGGCCAGAAAGGCCGGCCGATTCGAGAGCAGTCTGAGTTACTTGCACAATCATGTTTTGTTTGTTTGCTTCGGCCTTGCCAGCGCCACGCTTAAATATGCAAGCAAGCGCATGGCTTTCGCCCGGACACAGCGAGCCAAAAAAAGGACGCGAGACGAAAATAGAAGCGCTTATCTGCGTTTCACTACGCCGGTGTTCAGAAAAAAAAGAGGGAAAACAAAGAACTACGGGATGTTCTCTCGCGACCATTTACAATGACGTCAGGCTCCTCGAGATGGTTTCTCGAGGCGAAGAGAATATCCCAACAACAAACGCCACTCCTTCTTACACACGTTGAGCAACGCCCGCGCTGCCTCTTGCAGAGCCCATCGCATCTGCAATGGTTTCACGTGGCATGTTTGCCGAACGGAGCCTCCCCTCGACTGCAGAAGGCAGAATCTGCTTCTCGGTGGCGGTGATACCGCGAGACTACGCTCCGTGTTCTGGCCGCGAGGTCGTAACTACGGGGCTCATCGTATTTATCTTCGCGAGTTCCCTTTGTTGTGCGAGGGGGGCGTCATAATGGCGACCTCACCCTTCGCACTCCTCACGTCGGCGCACAAGCCACGGCCAACCGTCTCAGGTAACGAGCCTTGCGCTGCGTGTAGTCCGCGAATTCTCTCGAGAATCGCAGCGCGCCGTGTAGTGCTCTTTGGCACAAAAGACACGAGGACGAGGGAAAAAAAAAAAAAACGAACCGAGGTGGTCCCGTGCTGTCGAAACGGGCCTAAGCGCGAGATAAGTCTTCTCCGGTGACGCTCGCGTTTTCATTTATTCTTTTCGGGCGTAAATGAGACGAAGTCAACTCCGTGACGGGGCGCCGCCTTCGCGCGCGCTTTCTGCCACACTGCGATCGACGCCCGATTGCTTGGTCGCGGCTGTCGATGCCGCTGAAGCCGCGAGGTGGGCGCGGAGCAGCGATTTGAGCTGTCGACCTTGAGGAGCGCGCCGGGGAAAAAAAAAAAAAAAGGAAGAAAGAAAGCGCAACGCGAGGAGAGCGGTACAGAAGCCTAATGTCAGCGGAAACGAAAATTAAATCGGCTTAAGAATTGCTGGAGCCCAAAACAGCGTGATCGCTACCTAGAATTCTTGGTTATGAGATCGTCTAGCATGCGACGCTTTCTTTCTGTATCTTGTCGGGCTGCGCTAAGGTTCGATGCCTGTCTTGGTGTCCCGGTTAGGCATTTTCTCAACTCTAACGAGGCTTCGTTGGCGGTGCCCAGACCTCGGGCATTCGCGAATGCAGTATACGTGTTGCGTCCTGTGGCGGGAGTAGAGACGCAAGCGGTTGAAAAAAAAAAAACATTGAAAAGATCAGAAAAAAAGAGAATAAAATTGAAAAAAAAAACACGGAGCTTCTCTGCAGAATTTTGTTGCGATGCGACTCCTTTCAACGTATCTAAAAGTTCGGTAAAAGAAAACGAGTTTGAGAGTCTGCGAAACACATGGATCCATCCACGTGCTGGCAAAGACTTTACTCAACCAACGCTTGAGCATCCTCGCCTATCGCGCACTGCACATTCCCCCTTCTTCTGCGGCATGTGAAAGAAACTGATCCGAGCTCGAAAATGTGCACACCAAGCTACGCAAGAGGCTCGCAGGGGATCGCGTGCAATAGCTTGTGTACGTGCACTCGAACCTCAATGTCCGGAAGGCTTCGCCCGCTGCACAGCGAAGCGTTGACGCGTCAAGCGGAAATGAATCGGACACAGATCGATACAAATGTCGGTTTTGGCGCGTTGATGTGAAATGAATGCCTTGACGTGAAATCGCACCTAGATTTATTAACCCGGAAGCTCTGCTGGGACTTTTGTGATGCAGTAATGTAACAATTATATTCTTTTCTGTGTTAGAGAAATAGATGTGGCTGGTTTTTCATAGCTTTGTGCGCTATAGTCTTAAATTTTTGGTATTTTTCTGGAAAAAAAAAACACGGAAGAAACCAGTTTTTTTCACGCCTCTAATAATTTTATGAAATTTTACAAGCGGATGGTTTCATACGCACAACGGGCCCAGTGGTGCAGAAGTATGTTGAAAGTGGCCATTGAAGGCGTTTATTAATGAAAAACAACACTCAACGTCGTCAGTGAGCAACACCTAATGAATTATGAGTATATTTGCTTTCGGAAGTGGTGCTAATTAAAGAATGCAGCAGAGAATGAAAAAGAAAAGGTAGTTGTGTCCTAGTGCATATACAGTATACATATACATGCTCAAGCATAATGCGTAGATGCGTTCAATAGACATAACCAACAAGATGTAGAGTTTTCAATTTGTTTTTTTTTTTACCGATTACCCGTGTTTCTTGGGTAGCATTTGTCGGGCATTTAGGAAGTGGCGCACAAGGTGGGTGTTTATCCAGCATGGCTACGAGAGAAGAAAACATAAAAATGCTCGTGTTTTACGTGCCAAAACCACGATGTGATTACGATCTCATTATGTGGGGGACCCCACAGTAATTTTGACCACCGTGGTTCTTTTAACCTGCACCGAATGCACGGTACACGCGCGTTTCTTGCGTTCTGCATTGGAATGCAGCCACCGTGGCAGGGATCGAACGCGCGACCTCGTGCGCAGCAGCGCAACGCAACAGCCGCTGAGCTACCGTGGTGGGTCTACGGTGGAATAAGCAAAATTAGTCCGACGAAAGAGGAAATATGGAAAGACAGAGGAGACAATCAGAATTCCGTTGATTGTGTTGAAATACTTAGGTCAGTCCGCGGAGAAGAAGCAAGTCCCTGTGGTCGAAGAGCAAGAAGAGAGAACAGCTAACGTGAGAACTTTATAGCCTCAGTGGGGGCAGGTGGGTATAGTGGGAGGAGGGGGGGGGGGGGGAAAGCGTGATTTACGGTCGAGCAGCCCGACGCACCACCCGCCTGGCGCGCACATTTCAATTCGCACTGATTCCACACATGAAGTGTAAAGCGATATTTGTGCACACTTCTCCATGCAACGCCATGGAGAAGTATAGTTGGTCCGCCTACATGCCGCGCCTCCGAAGAAAGTACGCACTTAACTATATCGTTATGCACGCATCGGATTCGAGATCAAGGAGGTGAGTGATAAAGCCGTCGGTGACTGCGCGCGAACTAAAAAGCAATGGCTGATACTCTTATCCCGCGTTTGACCGTCATCGCTCTGCTCCACCTGCGCGCTTGCCAGAGATGTAGCAGGTTGTAAAGAAGCGTCACCTCCACCTTCACAAGTTCGTCACGTCGTACACATGCTTCTATTGCTGTGCCCTGTTCTGTGCTATTGCTCGCGCTGACCGCTGGACGGCGCCATCTGAGCTTCGAGTTTCTGTATGTGCTTCTGCAGTAACTCTAGCCCAGCTTGGCACAGCCAGTGAAAGCGCGTGCAATGAAAGCGCGTGCCCTGCGTGGGTCTGTTGTCGCGTCCCGGCTGTCTAGACCGGACGCGCTTCTCTTGTTTGGACACGTGGCGTCCACGGCAAGTTATTTTCTTCGTCTTTGCAGAGTTTTGAGAACGCCCTGGCGAGTCTCCCGCAGGCATGTGAACACGAAAGACAACTCCTCAAAAAAGGGCTCTTTCTTTTCGACAACTGCATGCGAACATAGCAGGTAGTACAGTGCTGTTGCGATATTTATAGCAACACGAATGACGGCTACTTATTTTGAATGATAGTTGATACACGCTACGGGAAAGAAAAAAAAAAACAGCAGGGACAGAATAACATGGGAATGTGAGAAGCGTTTAACGTCAAGGGGTATAAAACTTTCAAAGAAAAAAAAAATCACCGACTATGACGACACTCGAAATTTGAGCGTAGCTCTATACGTGTTTCCATTTCGCGCTATATTGGCTGGCGCGGACAATCGGTCTCGTGTGACATGTTGCAATCGGAGCGAAGTGTGGCGCGACTACCTGGCTAGTCTAGGGATCGGAGAGCCAGCGCGTGGAGCCAGCGCACGGGTGACGCGTGGGCGCGATGTACAGAATCCAACACGTACAAACCTCCCAGACGATGGATGGATGGATGGATGGGTGCTATGAGCGTCCCCTTTGGAACGGGGTGGTGGGTTGTGCCACCAAGCTCTTATTATAATAAATATTGGCTAATGTCCTACTTATGTTCGAAAAGATAAACAAAATAAAAAAAACCCAACGAGGAATTCCCATCACCAAAATTTCTGAAGCCCTATTGGGAACTTTGTTTTTGTACATCTCCGTTGTTTGTCGTTTCCCTACTTTTCTTCCACCAGTCTTCCAATGGCCTCTCACTAATCTCTATTACGGATATGTTTACCTTCCCTCTGCTCTCGCTGAACTCAAGGGCTTCAAGGAAGCCAGAGGTGCCTAACTCGACCGCTGGACAGATGTCTTCGCATTCTAATAAAACAAGTCCACGATGCACGCTACCCTGGTGCCATCTCGTAGCCATCGTCGCCGCATTATCATTTTCTTACGCTTTTCACCATACCCTCCTCCGCTTTCCACTTCATGGTTCTGCTGCATCCTCCTCTCCACCTTCCTCCTCGCGCCTTTGCGCTCTCACCGCTGTTTTCATCGCTCGCTGAGCGCCGCGTTCGCTCTCATCTTTCGCTGTGCTCGTTCGCTCGGTTACAAGTGACGCCGACGCTCGCCACAGAACGGGTGCCAAAGAGCGGCGCTCTAAAACACCTGTATTCATCAATGAACTCTTCAATGGACCTTTCTCGCGCCAATTTCGCTCATTGGGTATGTCTCACTGGGTATGCGGCCAGCGAAGAAACATTTTCAGCTTTGGTATGCACCAGCCATGGAGTTTCTCACTATAACACCTAGAGGGTAATCTGGCGCCACCGTCTATGGGAGTTTCTTAAGGGGGCACCGTGCCGTCATGGGAATGATGGTATATGTGCCTGCGAGGCTCGTGTTGGCTGGTGTTGTAAGAGGCTTCGTCTAAAACGTGGATATGGCTACGCAAATAACGCGTTCTCAAAGTAAAATCTTCATAAAATGTTTCCATTCACGCATATTACATCTTTACTCACCCACGATGCATGACCAAGCGAAGAAAAGCAAGAATAGACGACCAACTGTTTCAAAGCGAGCGCGAACCTCGCCGTCTGTCCTCCTACTTTAGCGGCCCGCTGATACTTCTTACGTAACATGTAGTCGTACACACAATAACAAGTTCTCATAGTTAAACAGAACATGCTTTCGCGTAATAATAAAGCTAAAACAGCTTTTCACGTGCTGTTCTAGTAGAAAATGAATCATTGTGACAGACGGAACGGTACTTGCCAAGCGCGTCTTCAAGGTGTCCTGTCTCTACGGAACGATGCCAATCCTAATCCACAATATACCGGCATTCCCATGCATACCACAGCGCAGCAGCGCCAGATTTCCCTCTAGGTAATGTAGTGAGAAACTCTATGGCACCAGCCCACCACGCATGTCTGAGGTCACGCGGTGACTTCTTGGCAGCGCCACTGGCTGGCACAGCGTGTCCAGAGGAAAGTGCGAGCGATGAGCCTAGCTGCAGTATACACGCCTCATACATGACACGCTTATCAGCATTCGTACGCGCCAGCGAACCATGCATTTCAGAGGACATGCGCGGGCTTCGCGGCGCTGCCACCCGATGGCGCAACGCGTCCAGAAAAAAGCGCGAGAGAGGAGTGCGGCTGCCGTATTAAGTCAATCAAACCAAGTTTATGTCAATTCTGTCAAGATAGCGAAAAAAGAACTGCTAAGAAAAGCTGTTTTTTTTTAGTTTTACTAGGTCGCTGCCCTTTCACGCGGCTAATACACACTGGCGTACCACCGGTACAATCTCGAATGCCCGCAGATGACTACACGCTGATTTCGCGCCGGCGGCGCGAGATGGCGCCGTGTGTCCAGAGGGAAGCGCGAGAGAGGAGTCCCGCTGCAGTACACGCTTTATACATGTAGAGTTTCGGCGGTGGAGGTACGTTGTGTCGCCACATTTTTTGTTTCGGCATCAATCCCAATCTCATTATCATGGACAATTCTCGTGAAATTGATTCTGCGGGATTTCTTTTTGGTCAAACAACTGCTCTTTGGGTGCAAGGAAGCTGCTCTCTCTGCAGATAACGCAAATTATGATTTCTTTTATTCTTCCCTGTCCTCCGAGTCCCACCGTGGTCTTTTGGTACTTTTTTTGCTACATTCGGCAATTACTTCTGTGAGACAACTGCAGCATTCCTTATTTGCTGCAATGCCGTCGCTGTTTATTGTTTTGTATACCTTCAGTTCCATATTCATTAGCTTTGCTAGTTCGTCTGCACCTCAAAGAAGAGCGTTTGGTAATTGAGAATAAAAAAAAAATCATGCACAATATACGAAAGCGTCCCCACTGTTTAGGAGGAAAATGTATCCCATCAGCCATTGCTGGAAACGCAGAGGGATGGAAAAGAGAGGCCCGCGATGGCACCACTTGTCACATGCTGGTATCTTTGCTGTTTAGTGGCAGTTATTATATAACTTTGGAATGTCTGTTGCTAGACTGCGTATATCGCGCTTCTATGTTTTGAATAGTGGGCAAACAAGAGCAGCCATGGGCTGGAGCCCAGCCCGAGGCTTGGCTTATTCGTTGACCACTTCGTCTGCCCCTTCCCGGGAGCTCCTTGTCTAGTTCGGATCGAATATCGCACGATATGGCTTAAATGGTCAAACCTACACTGATGCTAGCAAAAATATGAACTAATCACCTCTAAACAGCGATCACATGTAACCTACTCAAGCTTTAGTTGCGTTGAAGCCTTGATACCTTGGTAGAAATTGCTGCTCTATTAGTAATCTGTTATTTTCTGCCGGAGATACGGAAGAATTTTAAAGGTAATCCCATGTCGTACTTCCGTCTCATTCAGCTCCATTTCTTCTTAAAATCATTAAGGTGTATGCCAGAATCTCGCATGGAGTCGTTCCATACGTTCTTATGACTTATGTACTATATATTACATTTGTTATACGTTGAATTGCTGTGACTCCACCTGGAAAGATAAAATGAAAGGTAGAGAAAAAAGAAGAAAAAGAAAGGCGAAAGCAAGCAAGTTCACTTCTGAGCCGCTAAGCCTGCTCCTATTACCTTTCTGCCGCAGAAAAAGACAACAACGCTTCAGGCTGTTTTGCAAAGTCATTAATCTTGCGCTCATGTTCAACGTCTGACGTTTCAAATTGTAATTACAGGGCGAGCGTGTAGTGAACAGCTCTCGCAAGGATAGCAGAGAAAAAGTAAAGAAAGATGAGCGCTCTGCACCGGTGAGGTAATCTGAAGTGATCGATTGCGCAGTATAGAGATTGATACGGCTCTCTTACGCTGTTTTTTCTGACGCCCCTTTCATTGGCCTATTCAATATCAAATTACCCTCTGCTTAAAACGGAACAAAAAGAAAAGACAAACACAGCAAAGTCTCCTCGTTATCCCCGCTACCCTGGAGCTACTCACAAGAAGCTTTGTGCTAGACTGAGATGTTAAGAAGGCCTACTCGTCACGAACGCTTTGAGCAGTATGGGGATCTTCTCAGTAAAGATGACTTTATGCTCCCGCCTGAATATCTAGCTTGCGTTCCAGTTTAAGTGTGTAAAAAGATCGTGCACTCCCGTGTTATAGGCCAGCAAGTAGATGCAGCGCAACGCCTTCCACGTGATAACTTGCTTGGTGGCGCAATCCCCTCATGTGTCGTTAGTAAAATCAACGTATTTTCGCTGTTGCCCTGGGGCCGTTGCATGACGCGCTGACAGCCTATAGTCACTTGCGCCGCATTAGGCTACCGAACACTTCAGATCACATTTGCATAAAAGGATGACGCAAGCATGATCGAGAAGTGCTGATGTCATAGAAAGGCCTGTTCTGGCTATCTTTGAAGGCTTCTCACTCGGAGGCCTGGACACTTGTAGTGGTGTCGGTGCGGTCGCTATATGCTGGGGTCCGAAACTCTTGTCCCTAACAAGGATCGCTTGCTTGCGCTGGCGAGCGTGCATACTCAATACTTGAGGTTAAATGCTTGCGATTTAGACCTAAAAAAAAAAACGAGAAAGGTATGTCGAACTTTTCCTCGGGAATCCGGCTTTAACTGAAAAGTGTCAGTGAAAGAAAATTTACCGGAAGCAAAGGCGGCGATGAGCTCGCAGCTACAAACATACAGGGTGATCATTTTCAAGTTTTATGGAATATTAAAAAAAAAATAGCCTGTTGCAGATAACATAATTCTAGCACTTGAGCAGGATTATTTAGAGAGGTGGACATTACTTGCCCGAGAAATCGCAACACTTATTGAACTAACAAAATCCGCTAATTATCTTTTGATCTAATTACTTTACAGCACATGTTGCAATTTACGATTTATAGCCGGCGAGTTGGCAAGGCGTATCCATTTGAAATGAATTTCCAGAATGACGCCAGTTTGGAGATATGCGCCATCAAACTTGCCTAAAATAGCATTGTTGTTCCACCTACTTATTTAAAAACGTTATTTTCTGCACTGAAGCACAAAAGTAGCTGGAACATTAATGTATTTCGTTCCACACTTTAGGAAATATAATATAACAATTTATTTCTGCCTCAAGAAATACAGACAGGGGAGCTGTAGAAAAAGCTGTCCTAAACAGCTTGGATTTGGCCGCAGCAAGGCGTATAATATGTTGAAGCCAGTGTCATTCTGGAAATTCATTTCAAGTGGATACGTCCTACAAGCTCACTGACTAGAACTCTTAAATTTCAATACGCAACGTAAAGTAATTATATAAGTACTTAATTAGTGAATGTTAGTAATTAGTTGTATATGTGTTTCGATTTGTCGTGCTAATAGTGTCTGCCTCTTCGAATAATCCAGGTCAAGGACAAGTGTTGTATAATCTGCCACACGATTTTTTAAAATTCCATATAACTTCAGATACACAAAGCTATCGAAATCGCCCTGGGCCTACCATCCCCGGCTTCGACTACGAGACTACTCAAGATGGGCGTACACAACACCTGGCAAGAACAAGCTGAAGCTCATCAAGCGAGTCGATTAGAACGACTGAAGCTCACGCTCACCTGAAGATCAGTGCTGCAAGGGCTGAGCAACGGTGAAAGCTTTATAGCTGCCACGGATCGAAAAGAAAGAATTCCTACAAACGTCCGCGAATCCCTGTGCATAGCACCAATTACACGCAACATGCACCTCACGTACCACAAGAAAAGAAGACAAGCCCGAGTGAATGACCTACGGCGAAGACACAGGCAAGACCCAGACGCCAGATACACTGACGCAGCCAAATACCCGCAAGGAAATGCTTACGCCCTGAGCGTCGTAGATTCTGAAGGAAAAAAACTAGCATCTGTCACAGCCCGCGCACAAAACTCTGAGAGTGCAGAAGAGGCAGCGATCGCCTAGCAACTACCATGTGCATGGACGCAGCTGTCGTTTTTTCTGACTCTGAAGCAGCTGTCAGGAACTACATTAAAGGTCGAGTGTCGACAGAAGCATTCAAGATATTGAAGCACCGCGGCACTCCGATCCCCTATACACCTGCGTGACATAGGTTCCTGGGCACGAGGGGGCTGGAGGGGAACGAAGCGGCACACGTCGTGGCCTGAGGCCACACCTGCCGGGCCAACCCTTCCGACTCTCAAGATGCCCGGTCTGCGTCAGCGGGGACAGAGACCGTCCCCATCACGGACTCAGCGATCCTGCAACATCACAGGCTGGAACGCAGGGTATACCCAACACCTCACCCAACGCTCAACAATGAATAAAGTACCACACTCAGAAGACTAGAGTAGCACTTACACCCACGGAATACTCATGCATAGACTCTACCCAACGCTACAGGGATACCACTGCCCAATGTGCGGCGTCCCTGATCCTAGTGTGTCCATGGCAATCTAGACAAAGACGCATCGCCTTCACGGAAAGACTGTAACGCCAGAAAAGAAAGCGAAGACCTCATCGAAACGTGGGAGGCCATGCTCGTCTCCGAGGACCTGGAACAACGACACCTCGACACCAGGCCCAAGGAGGCAGCGAAGGCCAGAGGGTTCCGGGAATGAGGAGGCCTCCCCCCTAGAGTAGAACCGGTGCTTACCCCGGGATACTGTTCCAAAAATAAGCGTTTATTCCTCCTCCTCCTTCATAAAACTTAAAAACGATCACGCACGCGCATATGCGCCCCTGTACTAGGAGCCTCGCGAGGTGAAGGTCGCTTGCCACCCAAGCAATGCTTGCTTTCTACAACGAAGCTCTCTATGGCTAGGATCCCGGGATTCCTTCGTGGCGTAACATCGACAGAAAGCTATCATCATCAATGGCTCAAACCTCCAAATGCAATGGCTCTTGCCCCCGTAATGCAGAGGCTACAATCACTCAGCAAAGTTAAGCTAACATACATTCTTTGAAATCATGCATACAACATACAGAACAACATACGATTCAATAAAGGCCAAGCTCAAAACAAGCATCCGAACCACATAATTGATGATAAGGCGCTCCTCCTTCTACATGCAATGCGAAGCACGAGCGCTCCCCGCACACGTTTCCCGGCGCTAAAGATTACCGTTGGGCAAGCTGCCTCGGCGACGGCAGCTTGCGACGTGGGGTGTGACGTCCCTATCCCTTCGCGTATAAAATTACCAGCCTATAAACTGATTTACATGTTGTTGCAGCATCGCTATGGACGGTGGCGTGCTTTCAAAATTACCATTACTCCCATTACTCTACAATAGTATTACTGCCATTACTCTACAGTGATAAAGCATTGCACACATCCCTCAGCAGTTGTAGTGGTGGTTTTCAACAGCTCCGTTGGACATCCACTTTCGCAGAGACCGGGATGGCAAGTAATTTTTTTCTTATTCGCGTCTGTTTTGCCAAGCCAAGAAGCGGAAAATAGGAGAGGGGGAGAGGGGGGAGTTACATCGAGAGGTAGGGCCACTGCTGAGAATGAGCTGGGTAAGTTCAATGATGGCAGCGGGGGGTCGTATACACCTTGTAAATTGTATGTAGTGTTTTTTAGAGCTATACCAACTTAACGTATCTCACAAATAAAGTTTCAGTTTATTTGTGCTCCAATAACAAATGCGTTCTCTTCATTCCTGCACAGTCACATCTGCTCCTCGAAAGTTTTCGGCTGAAATAAAACAAAGAAAACACGCCGAGATTTTTGCACGATAAGGCTGAAAACGCTAGCACTCTCTATACTACATATAAAGTATAGAAAAAGAAAAGTAAGATATTATTGCAGGTTTGTGTTTTGTTACCCTTTTTTCTCTTTATTTCTTGCTGTCTTTTTGTCGCACTCGGGTACTTGATCCTCACCAGTACTGTGCCTCACAGGCGCAACTAGATACATGTTTAGCTAAAAAGTCACAAAAGTAAAATCACGACAGAATAGGTGAGTACGCACACAAAAATAAAGTCACTGCAGACGAAAGTCGCTCACAGCGACAGGTGAGATTTTTTTTACTCAAAATGTTTGTCATGATGTACGAACGTTTCTCTTCACTCAGCCCTTCCAGCCGTTACAATCTCTTTATTATGAATTATTATCGTTGAAGTTATTTGACGAAAGAAACCAACATAACAAAGCTCGGTCCTACCTTTAAGTTTTCCGTTGAAATGCGCTTGAGGCGTAGAAGCGCTGCCATTCACTAGATTGCCATACCAATCTTCGCATAATTAGATTATTAAAGCGCAGTGAAATTGTCACTGATAAGTTAGGAACTGCTTTTTTTTATTCGGAAAACAAGTTGTAAAAAAAAAATTCTCGACGTTTCTATATCAGGAACTAAGAGACCAAGTTGCCTCCGCGATGGCTGTGAGACAAGGGCAGGCACGATTATAATAGGACAGGCCGGCCGCGGCCAGAGAATCCAGACGGACCCCGGTCAGGGCTGCGCTTTGCGGGCGGTGGACAGCGGCCGGAACGCGTCAAGCGCTCCCACTCACTCGGAAGGTGCTCTCGTCGACGGGGAGAGCAATAGCCCGAGAGCCGTTCACGAGGCAAAAGACGGAAGAGGGGCCCCGAGACAAATGCGTGTTCCAGAAGGTCCCACCCCTTTCATCGCTCGCAGCATCACCGAATGCGGCCGGCTCGTCTCGTAATGGGGCCTCAGCTGTTGCTGCCATTAGGCGCCTGCGTGCGGCGCGGCGCGGGGTGGCCGCTTCGAAGCAGAGCCGTTATCTTGGCTGCCCCCGAATTCCGCGCCGTGCGGCTCACTGGCGAAGGAGCCGCCAAGGCTCCCGCTAATTGCTAGCCGCTCAGCGCGCGCTTGTGCGTTCGCGCGTACGGGCACGCGCGCGTTTCTTGGGGCGCCTTTCTTGTCCGGCGCACACGTCCTCGCTACGATGCTCACAGCTCGCGCTCCTCGTTTACATCGCACCAGGGCGCCGGAACGAACGGAAATGGTAATTAATGACGAGAACCGCAGTAGCGATGACCAAGGATGACCGACGCCGCAAAGCGCCGTCATATATTGTGGCTAATGAACTTATTTAGCGCGGAACGCTTGTTCGCATGTCGCGTACAAAAGTCGCTGTAGAAATTCTGCCGTTTAATCTATCGAGTGCTCCCTTCTACAGGCTTCCTATTGTGAGGGAATTGAGTATCGCGCACCGTTTTGCGTACGGGAAGTACGTTGGGAAAGTGGCCAGGAAGAAGGCATGTGTAGGCTTTTGCTTCTTGAACATCGCAGACATGTACCACTGGCCCAGCTAAGCTATAGCGTGTCGGGCTCATCACATATAGGAACACTTGCCAGCAGCGCGTCGCTGACCGTGAGGCGAACGAGTGTCATGTGATAGCAATGTATTATCTTACTGTTATTAGACGCTTCTGGCTGTCATTGCAGCAATTTCTTTTCTTTGTTTGGCGGCTGCTACTTTTTGCTAATCCTTATAGACCTTTTCATCCGGCGAGGAGGATAGGGCGCACGGCAAGGCTTTCCTCCTCTCATGGCTTAGACGATCCGGCGCGGCGCCGCTTGAAAGTATTGCTGTCGCGTGCTGCGGAACGATTTCGGAATGTTTTAGATCGTGCTTTGTGACATTTACGCCATGTCCGTTCATATAAGGTCGTCAGGAAAGCCTTTCGGTGCACCGGTAACTACAGTGGGCAGAAATATGTCTCGGGGTTGCAAAAATGTGACGCGCATAATCAGCCGTGGTGTACGCGCATTATCAGTCGCGGTGTGCGTATGTGTTGTGAGCTATTTTGCTTATATCGGCTTTAATTCAACAAAGAAAACCGGTGTCTCTGTATTACCAGCATTAAATTGTAAATCAGCTCGCTGTCTGATCGCTTGGCGTAGGGAGTAAAACATAAGAGCGCATGCACTACTGCACGGCTAGCCTAAGGCAACCACGAAACATCTAAAAGGCAGGTGCTATCAAATATTTGTGATACACCGGTACCGTTCTCACGCATTTCAAGTCTAGTAGGCTTCAAATTACTATATGTCTACGCTAGCCTTCCTGCATGTGGCCGATGACGCTGCTCAACACAGCTATCACTGCGGTTGGTGAATCAGCACAAAACATACATAAGCTGTGTGCTTCGACAATGTGCTTATGGCCTGTATACAGCCATAAGATATGAGAGGGATCGCGTAAAAAGAATGCGACGGTAATTTTTGAGGTCAAAATTTCCGTAATACGTGTGAATGCGTCGTAGAGAATGGAACGAACTCAACCGAAAAAAAAATTCGGTTATCATCCTCTTTCTCTAAAAAGCAAGAGAAAACGGGCTAACGTCGCAATACGACCTCGCCTAGTCACGCCGCACAACGTTTAAAGATTTATAACCGGTGATGCCGTATGCTTGGACCATGCATGCGCTATATAGAACAAAGATATCTGTAATCCAGCACCTACCACTGCTTAGGACGCTCGTGCAGTTCGTAAACGCTCGCTTTGCTGGACAAGCTTAATTCAGACTGCAAGGTATGCTGCTATTACTAGTTAAAACTATTCTATTCATGGGTGCAAACCTCATTTACCGAACCAAATAGTCACGCAATGCAATTTACAGCGAACAGTTTGAACGCTTGTAGCAGAACGCGGCACCGAGCAGCAACACCATGTAGGACGTGTTTGTAGACCACTTCTTCGAGCTATTACCTTTTCTAAATGCCAAGTCATGCTGCGATATCGATCCACTTGAAGAAAAAGAAAGTGCAGTAACAGGGCACTTCCTTGCGAGAGCTTCGTTTCTCACTTCTCACTGAATCGAAGGCTGCACCGAGGGGGTGTCACGTGACCTCGCGCAGCACGTGATGCTCATATACGCAGCGCCGGCTTCTCCCGCGATGGCACTAGCTCTCAGGTAGTAATGCTGTGCCAAACGAATTCGCATGGAAGATACAACGTTCTTTTCTTCAAGCCTCAAATACTAAACTGACATGAACCAGTCCTGCAGCTTCCCTTTCGAATTTTCATTGTCACTGCTGACCACTGTGAACTTTCACTGACATTTGGTACTGACCTCAAATTTGTCAATGCCGTCGGTTGCGCTCGTGACGAAAGCGCAGACATTGCAATGGTGAGCATGAAGGTGGGATGCCTGCCTCAACCCTTAGGGTGGCAACTAGTGGTGGGGCCATGAAGCTGTCGATGTTCGACGTGTCTGCCTTTGCGCAACACGCAAGCCAGGTTTCGCAGGTCTTCGAACTTACAACAGGTTCTACAGGAGGGGTGAACTCTGCTGAAGAATGCGATCTTCGCTTTGTGTCTGTTTGTGCATGCTTGGCGGCCTGGCACGACCGCTTTCGACGATGCGGCGAATCGGTGCTTTCTTGTTCTCACTATTTTAATTTCTTCAAGTTTACGCCCATGTTTAGTCCTTTTGCGTGTCGCCTGTGTCGTCTAGGTGCATACGTTGACCCTGCCGGCACGATTCATCACGTGTCACTTTTGGCAGCCCGCGCTATTGAAAAGGCCGGAAAGAAAAGGTGCAATGGCACTGCGTTGTTGAGGGGATCTCGGCGTGTGGGGCTGTGTTGCGAAACATTTCTATTTCGCAACAGTGATTTTTCTATTGGTCGGCGCTTTGTGTAATATTTCGCTATCTGTCACGATTGGGTGGAGTCTTTCTTTCTTTAACGAATCATAATTGCTATGAATTTATTTTGTACTGACCGAAATTGAATAAAAAAAGAAAAGGGAGAAACTAAAACAAAAAAAAACAAGAACGCGAAGAAATTTTGCTTTTGTGGTACACCGCCTGTCGGCATATTTCCTTGTGAGCGTCGCCTGTTGGTCACTAGAGCACAGTGGGAATAATTGGTGTTTAGATTAAAGGTTCTCGCATGCACGGTTTCATAAGCTATTCCGTTAATTAAATATTACAGACGGTTTGGCTGCGCCAACCGCGGAATATCGTACGAAAGCATATTCTTGCGCCAAGTCAGGCACAGCCAGACCGTTGTTTGGCCGGTTGCTAATGGTACCCTTTGCAGTCGCGATGTCGTTGCAGAACTGCTGTTTTATTGCACACATGATGCGCATAGTCATGCACACTGTGTTGCATAATGCGTACAGGGTTACTCGGTGGACACAGAAGGAAGAGGAGGAGGATTTCGGACTTGCACGAAGACCCTTTTGTGGTTTCATGCCGTGCGCCGTACTGGCCAGTGTTGTAGAGCAGCCTTTGCACTTGCATGAAGGCCGTGCGAGGGGAAATCAAGCGCTCTGCAATACAGTTGAGCGGGTGGAGGTGGGCAGACTTGATCGGTTATTTATACCCATTGCTCACAGAGTACAAAATAAGGTACTTTAGTTTGGGCGAGAGATGACTTACACGTTCTACGCACCTTAAACGAAGAAAATTCTTCAACGTCGGGAAAGGCCAAAGCCAAAGTCACGTCCAAGTCTTCCTTGTGCCACAGTCTGCCACGCAGAACACGCAAACCCTAACGGGTTGTTGATGAAACCCCGCAGATGGCCATCGCAGCCGTTGCCACAGACAGACGTTCCTCGGCCTTGCGATGCTGCTGGTATGCAACATTGGCACCTATAGATTGTCGGGTTTGACGCTGTTCGTCTTGTATCAGCAGCGTGCTTGGCACGCTAGTGCTATCTCTCGTTCTCCAATCGTTTCTGTCGTTCTTCGGCAGCTTCGTTGGCACGTTTCGACGCCATGAACTGTCTTTGTTGCTACAGTCGCAATCGCTTGGCCGCATCTTCTTCGTCGGTCGACTCCCGCTGCCCCTGTCGCCGAGCTCGTTGTTGTTCGCTGCGTTGGGCGCGACGAATCTCTTCTTTAGACATTTCCGACGGCGAACCCGATTCACTTTCCATATTTATTTCACACATACGCCCACGTGCGTATGTGTGAAAAGAAGAAGAGGCTGTGCGCGCGAAACGCGCATGAAGAAACGCGTGTATGAAGAGGCTTCACACAGACAGGCGAAATCTAGGTTGATATAGGCTAGTAGTGCTTTCGTGATAAGAGGTTCTGCAACACACGCATTCATCCTTCCCTGTGTTTCAGTCAACCAAGACCATCGTTGCCTACGCTCCGTGGTTGCTTAGTGGCTATGGTGTTGGGCTGCTAAGCACGAGGTCGCAGCATCAAACCCCAGCCATGGCGGCTGCATTTCGATGGTAGCTAAAAGCCAACACACCGGTGTACTTAGATTTAGGTGCACGTTAAAGAACCCTAGGTGGTCCAAATTTCCGGAGCCCTCCACTATGGCGCGTCTCGATCATAATTAGAAAGTGGTTTTGGCACGTAAAACTCCATAATTATTTTTTACCCTCGTTGCCTCTGTGGGTCAGGATGTATGCTATAGGAAGTACGAAAGTGGTCCCTGGAGGGTTTGTTGCAATAGTTGAAAAAAGCGAATCCACAGGCTGACGAGCGAATAATAAAAATGACATAAAAAAAAGAAGAAACGCTTCACGTTTAGTCACGAACTGCTCAGTCAGGCAATGACAACAATGCAACGACTAGACGAGTACTGTGGGTGAGGCATACGTCCCGCCAGCCCTGAATGCTCCGCATTCCTTCGCGTGAGCGGCTCCTGACTAACGCAACTTCGCGAGCTTTGCCCCCGCTGTCACCTGCTCCTGCGGCACCATGGACGCGGTTGGAATCGACTCTTGGCAGGGGAAAAAGTTATGCTGGTTGCGGTGACACCACTCGTGACATCCGCCGCGAAGTTTCACCGGCAGAAAGACAGGGGTCGAGTAAATGGCGTCGCCGAAGTTTCCACCGAGGCACTCGCACGGTCGATCACCTTTGCCCCGAACTAACCTCTCCAAAAAGCGAGCGCTTGCACAAGCGACTAGGTATAGCGAGCTTCGCAGCCCAAGATCACTATGGGGAAAGAGTTTACTTGTAGCAAATAGAGTTACGACTGCCTGATTTGAGCTACAGGTGAGGTAGCATCATTGCTTAGCTGATGAAATTTAGCGCTCTCTGACGTTTTCACCGAGGTAAATCTGCAGGTAGGACGAGCGGCAGTCGCGTACATACAGTTTATGCGAACGCATGGCAGTGGTTTTGCCCTAGTGCTTTATTATTCAAAGAATAACTGTGACAATGACGTAAATAGTAGTAATGATGATAGGTAAGAACGGCGGAGCAATAAAAAAAAAGATGAAGAAAGTGTGCACTTTCACTTTTGCCAATAAGCATGCGTTGTTCAACATGTAGTGGATGACCCTGGATCAAGTGACGTAATAGATAAGTCTATTCAGCGCACACTAAATCTCGCGGCGCATAAGCTTCCTTGCTCTTGATTGCCCACGTTCGGGGCGGTCCCCATATTTTCCACTAGACAGTGGTACATAGTTCAAAGATGTAGTATTGCGGCGAGTGAGAAAAAGGTTTCTCGAAGCTGTTCTTGGCGTAGCTTGCTTGCCATAACTCTCCGTGGTTCCGCTGCAGTACGTTTGTTTGGTCGTAGGTTCACAATCTTTACACAATAAGTTTCCTTTTCGCATACAGTCGGCGCACTTGCAAGACAAAGAACAAAAAGTAGTGCGCGCAAGGGCTCGCACAAGTGGAACGTAACGTTGAAAGCGAGGCTCCCTCCTTGCAAAAGCCTAAGGCGGCCCTCGATAGGGCGCTCATTTCTTTAAGCCTCACAGTTCCTCTCCTTGTTATCTGCCCTTTTTCGTTTGCCCCTGGCTACGTGGCCGGCGGCCGTCCACCCTTTCCTGTTTCCATGAGAAGGGCACTGTAGAGCTTCCTTTGTCGTCAGCGTATCGCGATACTGTGGGCACAACGTATTTGTTTCTGACTGAGGCCCCGTGTCTCGCCCTTCGACCAGTGAATGGTCGGAAGGGGCAGGCGGTGTCGGAGAATAGGGCACTTAGATAAAGCAAACAGAGGGCGCCCCAGTGAGAAAAAAAAAAACAGCGAGAAGGAACAGGGCCACTCCGGTTTCTCTGCAAGGATAGCGCAAGAAACCGGTGACGGTCCAAATGACCGGCGACCTCTTGAGCCGGGGTCGGCACTCGAAAGGGCTTCGCGAAAGCCTGTTATTGCGACGCCAGATAGGAGAGAATAATAGTAGGATCAGCATATCCAAAGAAGGATCCCGTATGCCGCTCTGGGTGCTCGAAAATGAAACCGTGGTCATTGCATGTCCACAACCAACAATGGTTCCTCCACCTCCCTTTTTCGTTACGCACCACCTAGCTTGTAACGAGTGTGCGCCGACGGCAACCTTTGTCCGGGCACCAAGACTGCTGTTATCCAGAAGAACAAGAATCCCTGATGACGTTTCTATTTTTATGCTTGAGGGAAACCCCGGTCGATCTCTAGACTGGAGTGACCTGCGCAAGAGTGGACACGGGACACTAAAAAGGCGGCAAGGACAAGCACCTTTTTAGTTTCCCATGTCCACTCTTGCGCTTGTCACTTCAGCATGGAATACCAACTAGCCCGGTCTCACATCCTGCTTCTTGCGCTTGTCCTTGTCGCCTTTTAAGTGTCTCGTGTCCACTCTTGCGCTAGTCACTTCAGCATGGATTACCAACTAGCCCGGTTTAATACCCCGCTCTCTAGAGTGCCTCGCCCTCGGGCCGATAGAAACATTGGCCCACTAACGTGGAAACACCGGCTACAGTTGGTTCCTGCTTCTAGCCCGCTCTTGTCTGCAGCCACATCGGCCGTCGCGATTCTTTGCAACCACATGAGCCATGCTGTTTGTCCCATTGTGTTAGAATGGGACACAGTTGGGGCATGTAGCCTGACCAAAGTGCCGGCCCATTCGTTTCATCACTCGCTTTACAGGGCTGCAGAGGTAGCGGCGGCCTAGAGACGGAAGATCACTTTTCACGAAATCTCCATCACTGCGCAGTGTGAAGCAGTAGTTCCGCCAATCACACTCATTGCGAACTAATGACGTCACTGTGCCCTCTAGTTTCCTTGCCATCAGGCACATTGCTCTCTGCCAGAGAATGACCGCTGCTGACACTACACAGAAAGAAAAGTGAACACCCTCGTGAAGTGGTTGCAGTTCATTACCAAAAAAGACGTGATAAGAACAAGGGGAGCAGGAAATGTACGGTACTGCTGTCGTGTTTCTTCTCTTTACTCTTAACTAAGGGTAAAGTTCGCACAGCTGGAACGTTGTTCGCAGTTGTGCTTTTGCGGTTGCAGATTTCAAATACATGAGCTCAGTTACTTTCTTTTTCACTCAGCATCTAGTCTGAAAATACGGCTTCGGATCTTGTGTACGCGCGTAAGAACTGCTACTTCTCCACACGAGTCAAGGCAGACCAAACGAAATATTAACAAAGGACTGCTATCTTCGATAGTGCTCCTCTAGCGGGGAACGGTACTATGCGAATAGTTGTTTTTTTTATTTCTTATGAACGAAAACAAGAAAATGACGGAGTAGGAGAAATGTCGACCGGTGGGTCGGTAGAGAGAGAGAGAGAGAGAGAGACTAAAGGGGAAGAAATCACAGAGTTTAGCCAGTGTAAGTACCGGCTGGCTACCCTGTGCTGGGGAAAGGAGCAGGAGGAATAAAAGGAGAAAGGAGAAGAAAAAGAAAAATTCACACAGTAACGCGATGCTACGCACAACAACATTCAGAGACGGTCGCACAATTCACAGGTCCTTAGAAACTTCAGCAGAGCCATGAAGGCCTTGAGTGCCGAAACCCGCCTGGAACAGTCGCCTGTAACTTTTCTTCTCTGAAGGAGCGATTGTGCAGTTTTTCGAGCGAGGTCACGAGCACTTTTCGTGACACATTATAACGGAGACAGTCACAGAGGCGGTGCGCGATCATCTCCTCGCAGCCGCAGGTGTCGCAAGTGGGGCTGTCGGCCATTCCAATGAGGAAGGAATAGGAGTTCGTGGATGCCACGCCGAGCCACAGGTGGCACAGAAGTGTTGCTTCCACTCGTGGCAACCCTGGTGGAAGACGGAGTTGCAGACGTGGATCCAATCTGTGGAGATGTGCGTTCGTGAATTCATTGATGTTCCACAGAGTCTGCGTAAGCTCGCGTGCGAGGGAGAGAAGACTTGTGTCTGCCTCTGTTCTTGACAGTGGTATTGGTATAATATGGGCACCATCGTGGGCCGAACGGGCAGCGTCATCAGCACTGGGATTTCCCGAAGTTCCGCAGTGACCCGGTATCCCCTCATAGATGATGCTGTGGCCCTTGTCCATTGCGTGATGGTGGAGTAGACGGATGTCTGCGACTAATTGCACATTATGTCCGTGGCTCAAAGGGGACAGCAGACGCTGGAGAGCTGCCTTCGAGTCACAAAAGATGGACCATGAATGTGATGATTTGTGAACAATAAACTCCAGAGCAGCACCGGTAGCTGCGAGTTCTGCAGCCGTCGGTGATGTAATATGAGAAGTCTTGAATTTAATATTGACAGATTTAGCGGGAATTACCACTGCTCCAGCTGAGAGAGAGAGAATGAAGAGAAAAGGCAGGGAGGTTAACCAGATATGAGTCTCCGGTTTGCTACCCTACACTGGGGATGGGGGATAGGGGTTAGAAAGATGGCAGAGGAAAACGCAAAAAAAAGGGAAAAAAAACACGCACACATGGAGGCACACACACAAAAGGCGTTCCAGTTAAAGTCGTTCACACAGGCCGGTAGATCGTAAAAAGCGCAATAGCGCTTGCACGGCCTTCTTCTGTGACGGTAGGTCCTTTCGATGTTGTAGAATTCTTTTTTTCGGATAGCAGTTGGTCGTCCAGTTGGTCAAGTTCATGGCGAAGGCATGCCCTCTGTGGACTGTGCTGCGGGCAGGCACACAAGATATGGCCACTTGATTCTTCAAGGCCGCAGTGGTCACAGGTTGGGCTGTCGGTCATCCCTATGCGGAATGCATAGGCTTTAGTAAAGGCAACGCCCAACCAAAGTCGATATAAAAGCGTGGCGTCTCTACGGCGAAGCTGTGATGGCGCTCGAAAACTTAGTGTGAGATCAAGTGAGTACAGTCGCGTGTTTCTTAAATGTGGCTCATTCCATTTCGACGCGGTGCACTGCCGAGCAAGTAGGCGGAGCTTCCGGGCTGCGTCAGTTCTAGAAAGAGGAATTGGGACGTGGCGCGCCTCAGTATGGGCTGAGCGGGCAGCGTGATCCGCCCGTTCATTGCCGATAATCGCGCAGTGACTTGGAAGCCATTGGAAGGTAATGTCCTACATCACTTATATGGTGTAACATCTCTGCAATGCAAAATATTAGCTGTTCGTGCGGCCCGCGTCGCAAAGGTGATAGTAGAGACAGCAGTGCCGCCTTTGAATCGCAGAATACCGTCCACTTGTGAGGCGGTTCATCACCAATGTAATGGGGCAGTAAAGAGTGCCGCAAGCTCTGCTGCCGTCGATGTTGTCGCGTGAATCGTCTTAAATTTGATTG
Source organism: Dermacentor albipictus (assembly GCF_038994185.2). Classification (NCBI taxonomy): domain Eukaryota; kingdom Metazoa; phylum Arthropoda; class Arachnida; order Ixodida; family Ixodidae; genus Dermacentor; species Dermacentor albipictus. Next base: position 260,533,047 of record NC_091821.1, on the reverse strand, counting down.
TTGTAACTTTCGCTGGTATCACGATTGCCGCCGCGGAGCTGCTTGGCAGGACAGAACCATCAGAGTAGATATGCGTAGAGTCGCGGCATAGTTCTCGTACAAAAGCTGTTTAAGGGCTGGTGATGATAGATCTGCTTTTTTTCGTGATGCCAGGTATTGTGAGGTTGATTTTTGGCTGAGCGAGGCACCATGGAGGAATCGAAGGTCTAGCAGCCAGAGTGAAACAAGCTGGCAATGATTCATCATGTGCGGTAATCGTTTGGCTGAAAGATGTGCGAGGTCTGTCCTCTGGTAGACAAGCTAAGTGGTGACGAGGAGTCCTGGCCAGATATGGGTTCTGAGTACTTCAATTTCAATGTGGGTCCTGACAAGGTGGTCTCCAGCGATTGCTATCGTAGCCACTGTTCAAGCACTCTGAGGCAGGCCTAGACAGATCCGGAGAACTTGACCCTGAAGACTTTGTATTGTGCGTAGATTTGTTTTACCTGTGTTGCTTATTGCTGGCAAGCTGTATCGCAGAAATCCTAGAAAAAGCACCCTGTACAGTTGCAACATGGCACTTGGCGACATTCCCCAGGTCTTGCCAGCGAAAAACTTGAGCAGGTGACAGATGTCTGTCAACCTTTTTTTCACGTATGATACGTGTGGGCTCCATGACAAGTCCCTGTCGATTATGACACCTAGGAACTTCTGCGATTGGACCCATCGTATTATTTGGCCATTTATCATTACACTGTAATTGGCCATGAGTTTGCGCGTAAATGGCACTAGTGCGCATTTCTCGGAGGAAGTTTCCAGGCCTCGATTACGGAGGTAGATAACAGTTTGTGTGGCGGCTCTCTGAATTCTCGCTCTCAACTGTATGCGTGTTACTGCAGACGTCCATATGCAGATATCATCGGCGTACATTGATAGCCTGACTGTGGTTGGCAGGTGCTCAAATTTTAGAGGAGACAGGACCGTCCGTGTAAACATGGATGCGTTCTTTGTACTTGTCATGTAGGAATGAAAGTGCCTCGTGCAGCGTTTAGCAGGATTATTGCCGCCAACCATGGAACTTTACCGTCAAACTTCCCGCCTGTGGCACGACCATCTCTACTGCTGTGGTACTGCCTCCACTCCAGGCTAATCGTAATGGATAATCGGATAATCGGATTAAATAAACGGATAATCGTAATGCGAGAACTACTTTACCATCAACAACAATGTGAGCCTACGCCAATATGAACACAGAACATCGTGTTTATTGTCAGTGATGAGAGAGTTCAAACTCGCACAATAATGCGGATAAACCTGCTAGAATTGCACGATTTTTTGTTTTAATTCTAGAGCTAGCTTTATGACATGAAAGAGGTGCGGCATCTCGTATGCATCATGAACATGAATTGAAACGCGAACATATCGGGAGAAAAATATAATCAGAACGCCAATACGCGTAATTACTTGGGAGTGCGATTGACATTCTCTGCGTAAATGGTTTGCAACAATAATGTCTTCCACAATCTGTGTTTGAAACATGAATTAAGCCTCTACTGCAAACACAGTCGAGCATAGGAACGGAATAACATATGCTAGTAGCTTTCGACTTGCTCACCCTGAAATGTTTGCCGATATTGCATATACATGGTAACTCTGCCGTATAATAGGAGATGCATCAGCGGCTTGCTGTAAACTACAACTTACTTTACCCATTGACATGCGAGGCCGGCTTTCCTGAAGTGCTACTCTGAATGCGGTCAACTTCCGCCATGTTAGCGATATGAGCCAATCAGAGAAGCCGCAGCAGCCCTGTGAGTCTATAAGAGCAGACAAGTTGGCGGAATTTGACATTGTGCAGAGTAGCACCCCTTGTCTCATCTTTACTGACGCGAAGCGGCCCACTCGATCTGGTTCGTCCAAAAAAAAAAACACACACAAGATAAGAAACAGCCATGACAGCGGGTTAAGCGACACAACATCTGAGCATATTTCGCATTATTCCCATATGACTCCTGCCTGCGGGACCGTATCGTCGCGAGAAGCGTTTAAAAAAGACCGTGACAAATAATACGCATTTACGAAATTGTGTGGCTACCGCTGATCGTAGGATTCGGTGAATTTATTGTAGATTATGTCACGTCTGGACCCGCGATCTGCCGTGCAAACTGTAGGGAAATGAACACTGTCATTTACGGGGAAAGACGTTCTCCGTATCTGTTCTATGCACGAATGCCGATACTTGGCGTTGAAAGCCGGCGACGGAGGGGCTCAAGCGCGCGGCTCCCTTATTGATGAACGGCAGTCCTTCCAGTTTCCTGATCTTATTTAACGGTCCTTCCTATCTTGCTGTCATTTTTTAGACCACTCAGTGAGCGACCGCAATGAGCTCCGACGTGGCTCGTTTGGTCAACGGTACATCTGGCTACTCTTCCTGTTTCTCCGCAAGAGCGGAAATTGACTTTTCATTTCTCGATCAGAGATCGAATTCTTCGCAAAAGAACAGAGGTTGCCTCGTGGTTATTGCTGCGGTTCAGGCGTGCTGAAGCTAAAACAGGTCCACTCACGGAAAAAAAAAAAAAAAACAGCGAAGGAACTGATTATATTATTGAGTGCTGAAGAGTTAACACTAAAGTCGATCTGCACTTAATATTTAGGGTAGATGGCCGTGTACAACGTTGTTTCATAACTTGCCACCGGATCTCGTCAATTTCTATGGTCTTTAGTTTCAATAGCAACAACGTGTTGTATACCCGGCTGTCTATACGGCGACTGCCCCTCTGCAATGAGCGGACTGATGAGACCCATGTGCAAATTATCCGGTAGAATGTGGTAGCGGTGTGTGTTTATTTTTCTTTCTTTTTTGATACTCACTACGTACTGTGCTGTTTCTATTGTGTTTAATGAAAAGGCCTGCAATTTCCTGAACAGCGCCTCGCAACTTTTTAGCTGAAATTGAGCTTCCTATTCTGCGCCAATATTTCATTTTGCTTGCGTTTTTCTCCTTTGCCGACTCCATGTCGCCCGTTTCACGCTTCTCGGCCGGCTTTCGCATAGGTCTGCCGACTATATACTTCCTTCCTCGCTTGCTTTACTCCTGACACTAGCTTTCTCCCAACGCAGGTGTGTCGGCACGGCGACTTATACATCACAGATAATGAGAGCACGTTCGCAGTTGCTGGCTACGCGTGCAATTATTCACGTGGAAGGAAGAAGTGCCCGCTGAGAAAAATATGGTGGCAACCAAACCATGTCTGCTCAAGGGCACGGACGGGTCTGTCATTTTTTTCGCCTCCAAGTTGACCGATTTTTCGACCGTGAATAATGAGTCGGCCGACTATGACACGTTTGTTGCGCAGTGAGCCATCCGCGATGCAGAAAACAATCAAGCGAGCATGTCGCGCTAATATTGCGTGCTTGCTGCGCCTCCTATAGACGGCACGTACTCGGTCCTGCCTCTAATTGCACTGCATTGTGTTGTTCCCCCGTTTTCGGGGCTCCAAATGACCCAGTTCTTTTGTTCTTTTACACTTGCTGATCGTCCTCGCCACCATATCCTGCTAGTGAGAGTGCATAGAGCGCACTGTGCCTAACTTGGAGGGGTGCGTCGGCTTATCAGACGTTTGAGGAGTGCGACCGACGTGCTTGCTGTTCAAGGCAAGCGGACTGCCTAGAATCGGCAACTGGGCTTTGTTGAAGATTTCGTTTCCTCAATGCTTCCCAATAATCCATTGTCAGAACCACAAATGCCGCCTCTTACGTTGTTATCTATTGCATCCGTGTCGTTCAAAAAGACCTAACCAACCTGAGCATTGCAAGAACAAGAGATAACGGCCGCTTCGTGTGCATAGCCTGTCTGCAATGGCTGCCGAGTAGGGCATATGAGGATCGAACTTTCGACCCAATGCTGTACCATTTCATTCTGTACTCCGACCTACTTTGCTGAATATGGCAAGCTATCCGACCTCCAAGTAGTACCAACGCAATATAAAGGGGAAAAAAGCAGTTGTCGGCATTAGTTGTTTGTGAATAAAGAACCCAACGACCGTGATATAGATTTTCTCTTACACTGCTATATCACTGAATTGCAAGGTTCGCGAAGAGGCAAAAGAACGAGAACAAGACGAATAACCGAAGAAGGAACGAGAAAACAAACAGGAGGTGTAACTTTCCTTTCCTAGTTCATGTTACTAACGGGTAACATACATGTACATGTACTTTAACGGGTAACATAAACTGTAGCATCACATGATCCTACCCTTAGAGATGTGAATTAAACTTGACTTAATACCCGCAGCGATCACGAATTTCCGAATGAGGCTTAATACACAAAACTAGAAATTGGGAAGAGATGTATCGTATTTGTGCACACATGCCGCCTACTCATTTGCGGCGAACCATCTACAGAGCCCCATAATCGTATGAAACATCAGAGATGTAGTCACAAGAAACATATAAAAACTTACGAGGCGTGTCATAATGCGCCGAATAACTGAAATGTTATTATTATAGATTGAGAAAGGACTGGGATGCAAAATTTGTTTATTTATGTTTCACTGATTTGCTCAGATTAGGTTGGCCTCCTAAGTGCCCACTTGAAAGTGGTCACACTCCTAAAATCACGGCACCACGTTCGTTATGACGTGTCCACAGTGCGGTAAAAGGTACATGGCGCGGCGCTACCGCTACACAACCACACAAGAGATAAGCTCGCCATTAGCCTGACCCAGATAATTCCATTCACCGTATAGAACAACATTTTTTCTCTGCCTAGAAAATAATCTCGCGCTGACTTCCACCAGCATTACGTGGATTGTTATTCATCCATGTACGTTCAATGACAAAGCAACGGCTGCGCAGTGCCGTATAAAATCGTTTGTGCTTGAGTGGGCTGCCAACCTGTAAGTGTAAATGAAGTTCAGTAAAGTTACGACGATAATCGGAAGCAAACGGAAGCCGACGAGAGCAAGCGCATATAGATGCACTCACGTTCGCCAAGCTCAATTCGCTCTGAATGCGTATAGCAACAGCCCATGCAATGGTCCGATCATACAGAGGCTTCCAGCCTGAAGTGCGAAAGCTACACGCAAGCTCAGGCGTGTCTTGCGTAAAGGCGCGTCGTCTTTCATGTCACTCCACTAAGGCGCAGATAAGTAACCTTCACCGCGACCGCCATACTTAAAAGCGCCATTTGAACTGCTTGAAGTGTTAATGTATTGTGTTCTTAAGTGTTAAAGGGTATTAAAGTGTTAAAGTGTTATATTACTATGTTGATGTCATGGTGCGGGTGTTGTTTCGACATTGACCAATATTTGTGTCGCTAAATGCGAAAAAAGAAAATGGTAGCACATTGTTTTTATAGAAAGCCCCCATACCCGCACAAGGCTTTTGTAAGCTTCTTTGAAAACTGTACTACTTGCGCTCAAAAAAATATTCGCGCGCACACAGCCGCGCTGCCAACAATGACAATAACAAAATGTACTCACCCGACATACTTAGAGAAATAAACTGCCAAGTTGGGCTTCGAGGTGCCACAAGCAGGAAACGCGTAGGTACCCACTTGGCGTCGGTAGCATTAATAAACGAATGATGCTGGCGGAAGTAGTGAAGAGCAGTCCCCGCTCATTAAAAATAAGATGACGCATGCCACGCGTAGCAGCTTATTCAACCAGTACTGTGTTGTTGCCACAGAAACTGGTAAACAGCCTCCCCCCCCCCTCCAACCCCCCGGCTAGTTCCTAATATTGCTTAATGCACATCTTGCATTTCTCCCTCTCTCTCTCTCTCTCTTAATGCGCACAGTATCACATTGCTAAGCTTGTACACTCATCTGAAACTGCTCACTGACGAAGAGAAAAACATGCAAATCACCACCTGCGCGATATCAACAAATATTGCTGCATAAATTGTTTAAGGTCTTAATGCTTAGCGTCATCAACGGTGCTGCCACCTGCGTAAAATTGAGTGGCGTTAGCCGCAGTGGCAGTACTGACTTAAGGAGCTCCCTGAAGCACAGCTAGTTAAGGTGATTAAGACACTGTGAGGAAAGGACTTCGAATTAGACATATAGGAAAACGTCGTGTCTTGCCTGTAAATAATAGAGATTTTTGCGCATTTGTCCGCATAGATAACCTACACGGAGTCTGGCGTGCACGACATTTTCGCCGAACGAACAGACGTCACATTTGATAACGCGGTTCGAAATTTGTCTCTTGTTATTCTGTGCTAAGAAGAATTTGTATGGAAGAAAAGGAAAGTGCAGCGTTCATTCTAATATGTCCCCTACAGATCATTCGCTCTATTTTAGCGGAAGTCGATATGACACCTCAAACCTTGCACGCCACTGCTGATTATTTCTGAAATAATCGGCAGCCCCGTAATTAATACGGCGTTTAATAAGGTTCTGGGGCATGTGGCGCAAGACCCCAAATCATGGTGGTGCTAGGAAATTAAGTCCGTAAGCACATAATGCCAAGAACCTTCCAAATACGGCACGGGTATGACTGCCAGGAGAAATAGTGATCCCAGACCAGTCATAAAGCCGTCCGCAGAGTGAGAAACGATGACCGCATGGCGGCGTGCCGCAGACCAAGAGATCGGCGTCTTTCATTTCGCTCCAAAACTGCCCCAACTACTGCCACCATCCTTCTACCTTATGCCGTTTAACGTCGCTGAAATATTACGGTACTGTGCGAATAATTTAGTGTATTGTATGATTACAGCGCATTGAAGAAGGCCTACATCACAATGCCGCCAAATGAACCTCACATATCGGCGCAAACTGTTGCGCAAGTTTCGTAAGTCCGCTTTTTTGTGATCTCCGGAAAAGCTTTTCGACTGCATTAGCTATTGATTTCGTACATGCACACGTTCATTATCTGAACAAATTTCAACAAAAGCGACACCAAGGGAAAACGTACAAATTAGGACTGCTCATTTTCGTACGCTGTATGCGTGCAGGTGCCGTTTTTTTTTAATTCGTATTCGTGGAAAAATTCTATTTTCATCAGGAAAATATCAGCGTGAAGAGTAAGACTACGCACGAAAAGCTTTAGTGCGTACACGAGTACATTTCTATGAGGTATTGAATCCCGTATCTCAACAAGTTAGGCGTACGTGCAGATATTTGTTTTTGCTGTTACTCATTAGATTCGTTATTGCTGTTATTCTGTGGTTCTATGTGTCACAACCGCCATATGATTACGAGGGACACCGTAGTGGGAGAACCCGCAATAATTTTGTCCACCTGGGGTTCTTTAACGAGCACCCAATGCATGGCGCACGAGCGTTCTCTCTTTTTTTCCCCCCTTTTCGCCTGCATTGAAATGCTGCCGGCGTGGCCGGGAACTGAACCCGCAACCTCTTCTTTAGCAGCGCAACGCAATGGCTGCTAAGCTACCGAGGTGGATACCCTTCCCGTTCGTATGACTCTAGTCAGCACTCAAATTTACTAGACCCACCTAAATAAGGTCACGCATATATGTTCTCCGTTCAAACTTCTGCCATGCACTGTGTGTATCTTTTCTTATTTTTATTTTTTTTTTAATTTTTACAGCGTCAGGAAGATTCCTGCTGTGGTTGTTTCAGCTTTTCAGCTAAGGTGTTTCAGTTAAGGCTGCGAAAACTCCTTAGAGACAAAGGAGTATTGAAAGAATTTCTTTGGTGAAATCCTAAACACAATGGCGACCACTTGAAGTAAAGTTTCAATCTAATTACGCTAATCAACTTTCCAATTAGGCTAACTACGCAATCTGTCTCAATGCGAAACTTGCAGCACGCCTTCACTTCAGTGAGTAATCCCTTTCAGATTTTAAATGTATTTTGAATACTGTCGTGTACAAACTTGTGACCCGTACGAACAACGCCCAGAATGCCGCTACTACGCATGAAGGAGACCCCCTTCAGATGCCCCTTTGCCACGGCTAATGCTATCGAAATGTGTGCATATATATGACGAGGGCTAAATAACGCTAGTAACATTCTGAACATGAATCAAGGAAAAAGATCAAGAACGAGCGTCGCGTGACGATTCTGCAGCCTAGCGATAAAAAGTGTAAATGGAAAGGTGATAGGAACCAAGCCACGTAATAGTGAGGTGGTATTTCCTAGCCGCCGAGCGAGAGGAGAGTATGCGGGAGCGTAAAGCGTCTGGCGAGAGCTGGTCCAGACGAGGGCGTCACCACAGGCTACCACGAATAAAACAATGCCTTTATGGGTCCCGCAACCATAAATGGCCTATTTCCCAAGAGTCAACGCGCAGATGGGCCCCGGAGGAAAGGAGGGGCGGCGTCAGCAGAAGTTCGCTGGCCGAGGTTAGCTACCTCATGATACATCGTAGTTTTTTTTTTTCGTACGTGATTATGATTACCTCCGACCCTGTATTCCTGCCCAGCGCACTTCTGACACAGTCGCTACGTCGCGGTGACTGTGCAAAATCAGTCTTCCATTGGTGGCGTTGAAACGCGTTATTTCTGGGCGTCCCCTTTGGACGTGATCAGCGTTAAAGCCGGGCTCTTTGTGGGTCCATTTTTAGTGTGGTGGGCAGAGGGGCCACAAACCGCCATCTCACAGGAATTAGGATTATTCTACTCAAAATCTGAAAGCAGTTATCGAGTGCAATGAAGGCCCGCTCCTAAAGTTTGCTTCAAAATGTTGTTTTCACTGGCTTTACTTAACGAAAATTAACAAAAACATAGACGTTTCGCCACCTATGCGGGTGGCATCGTCAGTACACAATGGCATAAATGAGAAATACATCCTATTTATCTATGAAACTGCCGTAAACATCCGGCAGGGGGCCACGGTTAGAGTTACATGAAGATTGATTACGACGGATGAACCATGATTCTACGAACTTTCTTGGGCCCCATCGGTGTTCCCGTGCTAGTGTGGTTACATTGTTAAAATCAAACATGTGTCCCTTTGATAAACAATGATCTACCAATTCTGTCTTGGCACGTGTAGCATGGGTGACTTTCGTAGCATCTCTTAGATGTTCCTTGATACGGGTGCGACGTCGCCGCCCTGTCTCGTCCTGTCTCGTTTGCCGGTACCATATATCACCAGATAGAAGGCGTCCCGATGGGTAGTCCTGTTTCTGTAATCGTGGCTGATCTGTTAATGCAACATGTGGAAACGGCTGTGATGACGTCCTTGCCCTTCCCTGTCAAAATGTACTGCCGCTATGTAGATGACACCTTTGTGATTGTCGAAAAGAAAAACCTGCGTGCCATGCATGAGGCGCTTAATGCCGTCCATCCTGCCATTCAATTTACATGTGAGACGGAGAAGAGTGGCAGCCTAGCCTTTCTAGACGTGCTGGTACACCGGAGCGAAGGAGGTTCGGTGGAGACAGCCGTATACCGCAAATCTTGCGATAGCGGGAGTGTGCTGAGTTTTGACTCTCACCACCCTATAGAACACAAACATGCCGTGGTACGCACTCTCCTGTCTCGTTGCGATGCGCTCTCGTCAACGCAAACTTTGAGGGAGCAAGAATTAACGAATGTGGCCACTCTTTTGCATAAACGGAGTTACCCTGAACACTTTGTCAGTGATACGCAGCGCCGCATGCAAAAACCTCGTGAGAGCAAGGCCGAAAGGCCAGCTTCCTTTGTGTGTATTCCGTATGTCCGCGGTGTATCAGAAGCAGTGCGCAGGGCTTTAGGTGTTCGAACTGTGTTTAAACCCTCGTACACGTTGGGAAACGTGTTCCCGAAGCCAAAGGACCGCACACCTCCGGACGAACAAAGTGGTGTCGTCTACAAGGTCAACTGTTCGGACTGTGATGCCAGCTACATTGGCGAGACAGGGCGGCGACGTCGCACCCGTATCAAGGAACATCTAAGAGATGCTACGAAAGCCACCCATGCTACACGTGCCAAGACAGAATTGGTAGATCATTGTTTATCAAAGGGACACATGTTTGATTTTAACAATGTAACCACACTAGCACGGGAACACCGATGGGGCCCAAGAAAGTTCGTAGAATCATGGTTCATCCGTCGTAATCAATCTTCATGTAACTCTAACCGTGGCCCCCTGCCGGATGTTTACGGCAGTTTCATAGATAAATAGGATGTATTTCTCATTTGTGCCATTGTGTACTGACGACGCCACCCGCATAGGTGGCGAAACGTCTATGTTTTTGTTAATTTTCGTTAAGTAAAGCCAGTGAAAACAACATTTTGAAGCATGAGTTCCCCTGGCTTTTGGAACATTTTCTCACGTATCCTAAAGTTTGCAGGCAGTGCTTAGTTACCGGAATGAATATGTTCACTAGCGTAGTTTTGTTAGTCAGCAGCTTAAGTGCATAAGCTGAGGGTTTTTAAGCTGTAGCCAGTGGGATTAGGGTCCTCCTGAAAAAATCACTGGCATATCTTTTACTATATCTCTCTCAAATATAAATGGTATATTGTAAGCATGTGGTTTCGAATGGATTTTATGCAGAAAATGCCCGCCTCTAGAAATTACTTTGAGATCTGTGACGTCACACTGACACACGGGGGCTTCGGTTGGGCACAAGATTTCCTCAAATGTGTGCTACGCAGGCGCAATTAAATGTCTATGCTGATTATGTTTCTGATCGTATCCAGTATTCAGCGGGTTTTAAGACTGTTTTGGGAGCATCGGACTGCGGTTCGTAGTGGTATTTCAAAGGCCGATTTGCTGGATTCTTTATTTTTAAGTATTAGTTGGCAACGCTGATGCCCATACCGGGCTAATTCATTTATTTATTGTTCTCCACAATGTATGTTTTTATCGCAAACGGATGGCCTCGGCAAACTGTGGTAATGAAGAGTGCATGCTCCAATGATCAAGATGTACCCTAAGAGCAGGGTTCCCGTAAAAACAGCCACAGAAGAAGCCAAAGACACGCAGAGGTTCCCTTAGATGGGGAAAAGACATAAATGAGTTCTGTGCTGCTTGGAGAACAGCACTGTTTGAAAGACAAGACACAACGAAAAATAACAACACCACGACCACCACCACCACCAACAACAAAAACAAAACAACAAAAACGCATGCTGACTTGCACCTCGCGTGTTTCGAGTCACTGATGCTGCGTGACTCTTGATACTGCCCCCTGTCATCTGAGCGCTGTTTCCTTCTAAGATACTCTACGACGGACTAGTCCAAATATCCATCCTATTTGAGTTGAGTGCTGCACTTCGTTGCATAATGTAGAAGGGCTATAAGCCGAGTCAGAAAGCAGTAAATACGGCTACGTGCTATTTGAGCATGACGATGTCGACACTTGTATTTAATGGGACGTACCTGTACGCGGCCTCTGGCTGATCTGAGGACTTGCACAAAGACCGTTTTGTGGTTTCACGCCGTACTGGCCCGTGTCGTATAGCATCCTTCGCACTTGCATGAAGGCCATGTGAAGGGAAATCATGCGCTCCTTCACACAGCTGAGCGGGGAGAGGTGGGCAGGCTTGATCTGGTATTTATACTCATTGCTCACAGAGTACAAAATAAGGCACTTTAGTTTGGGCGAGAGAAGAGCTACACGTTCTACGCACCTTAAACGAAGAGAATTCTTCAATGTCGGGGAAGGCCAAGGCAAAAATCACGTACTAGAGAACCGTGACGCTGTCCAAGTCCTCCTTGTGCCACAGTCTGTCACACGCAGAACACGCAAAGCCTAACGGGTTGTTGATGAAGCTCCGCTTGTAGATTGCCGTCGCAGCCGTTGCCAAAGATAGACGTTCCTCGGCCTTGCGATGCTGGTATGCAACATTCGCACCTATACATTGTCGGGCTTGCTGCTGTTCGTCATGTATCGGCAGCGCGCTTGGCACGCTAGTGCTATCTGTCGTTCTACGATAGTTTCTGTCGTCCTTCGGCAGTTTCGTTGGCACGTTTTAACGCCATGAATTGTCTTCGCTGCTACAGTCGAAATCGCTTGGCCGCATCTTCTTCGTCGGTCGACTCCCGCTGCCCCTGTCGCCGAGCTCGTTGTTGTTCACTGCCTTGGGCGCGACGAATCTCTTCTTTAGACATTTCCGACGGCGAACCCGATTCACTTTCCATATTTATTTCACACATACGCACGCGGGCGTATGAGCAGAAGAAGGACAAGCTGTGCACGCGACACGCATGTGAATAAACGCGTGTATGTAGAGGCTTCACACAGACAGAGGCGAAATCCAGGTGGATAGACTAGTAATGCTTTCGCAATAAAGAAAGAAAGGGCAGGCGGGGGGTATAAGGTAAGTGGAGGACGTGAAACGACTTGTGCGTGTTGCTGTGGGTGTTTGGGTACCAGAGCACAAAAACACAGGTGACATTTGTTCCCGTGTTACAAATCTTACATTATGATACAACTGAGGGAGGTTCTACGACCGAATCAAGCAATGGCACTCGCTCCCTTATCAGATAGTACGCCCACCGTGTTCACAGACCGTGGGGGCGGATTGGCATCCCTCTGTCTTGCTATCCGGGTCTTTTCGTGCCATCTCTGGACCTATAGCATAGGTGTCGAACGCTGGGGTGCCATAGCTGAGCAAACATGAAATTTCTGCAAGAAAATGCAGACTTGTAAGCCTTATAACTCCCGGCAAGCACATGTTTGGTTTTGATGCATTACACCTACTATGGCCGAGTGAGCTCTCTGAAACGCGCCCACTCGCACTCGGATCGACAAACGTACTGCCGAGCTACGCCTCTCGGAACGCCGAACGAGAGGCTAGATTTAGTTCTGATTGCGTCATGCATGGAGGAACAACAGCAGAACCTGTGCACACGACACATGCACGATCGGTTAATGGCTCCCTTCTTCTACGCAACTACGTCAATGTAGGACGCGTGGGTGGCACCGCTGCAAAGATATGAGCGATAATATTAATACACGATTTCGTTACATGCGGTTTTACTAAACGACCCTCTATGCTGACCGGACTGAAAGTCGTTTCACGTCAGAGCACCCTCCTCCCAAAGAATAAATGAAAACTGAGACCGTGCATATTTTTGGGGGGTTGTGGGCAGCTGATTTAACTATCGAACACGAGCATGACAATCGGTACCCTTCGTTGTTGGAGCTAAAGAGCAGCACTTTTAAAAATACGGATTTAAGTGCAACATAATTCGTCAATTATATTAAGCACGCACGTGAGCCCCACCACCAACCATTGGTACGAGTCACGAAAGACCATTGACACCGTTTCATTTTAAACTTTTAATCATAATGTACACCTAGCAGGACTGGGAGCTCAGAAAAATTAGGACGCATATGGAACTTGTATTTTTTCTCGTAGTTGGCCAATCAATCGAAACACGTAAATGCACGGGTGCCGAAATTCTAGCAGATAGATTTTTGTGATGGACAAGCCCGCCACTGATACATAATTGCACGCACGGACGTACTACGTAGGCGGATGTACTGTCGAGATACAGAATAATGACGGCATCACAGAAGTCGCAGAGACGATGGCAGAAGGAGTACAAGACTACATGCAATTGGAGGGCTTTAAACACTGAAACATGTACTGCATATTTGGGCGATTTAGAAACTAGTTTATGCAGATGCATTTCCTCGATCAAAAACGACGAAAGGGCTTGCGCAGACTTTGCCGACGAATAAACGATAGAAAAGAAGTTGAAAGTGGCTTCGCTGCCGGGGTTGTTTCTGCAGTGCACGCGCTAGACAACAGAAGTGTTACGGGAATATCGAATGCGGTTTCTGGCAGCCTTCCGCCACCCAGAATCATTGAGAAAGCTAGGCTCGCACGACGGCAAGAATCGCCGATTCATTCAGCGACCCGTGCGTGTGTCACTGGCACCGAACAGCGCCGCGAGCAGCCATTTTTTTTCCGGTGCACCCGCGTTTAAATCGCGTTTTGGTGCCGCGTCACGCTCGCGGTCCGAGGAATGAAGCTGCACAGCGCAGCTCAGAGAACGGAGAAAGAGCAAACACATGCATGGACTTCGAAATGACGTTGTGCTCGTTGCGAATAATAGCAAATGGTTTTCATGCTTCCACCCTGGCTTTTGTACTGTTCGTACTGTTCGGAGAATTACTAGCGGTTAGGAGTCTAAACGCCATCCGGTAGGCGGCAAATGCCAACACGCACAAAAATGGCGATTGCGCGGAGGAACGCTGACCTGCGGGTGTAGTAGAGATATGAAGGTTACTGTAAAGAGTTCGCGAATGTGCGGACGGTTCCTTTCACGTATTGACGACAACGAACAAGAGAGAAATCGGTGGAATGCGCCAGAATCGTGGAAGGCAATAGCACGCAAGGAATGACGATTGAAGGGTTAATAACGTTCTGGTATAGGTAAATTGTTTAATATAGTACCAATTTGGGCAACTAGGAACATCAAAGTTATGGTAGGCAATCAGCACATAAGCTTACACATGAATGATGACAACCAATAGGCACAGTCGCTAAGTTTTGATATTTTTTGGGCAAATATTCTTATATTAATTGCCATTACAATCTAGCTATATTTTCTGACGAGAGCGAAGATGATGCTGAGCGATCCATAGCCATAACTGCGGAAAGGGACGACAGGGCTGAACGCATGATGCAACTCTTTATTTATGCACAGCAGCTGACAGCGTGGGAACGGCCGTTTGAAGCCACGCAATGTCCACATCTGTTAAGGGCGCCATCTTTCGCTGAAACGCGTGAAGCACTTGAAGAAGTCCTTGGTGCAGCTCATGATGTGGCAGTGGTACTCGAGCCGGTCCTCATCCGAGAGCCGGCGCATGTAATTAGCAATTATATTGCCGAACTGGTCGCACTCGTCGTAGTAGCCGCCGGCACTCAGTGACTGCACACTCTCGACATGCGGCCCGGTGCTGCTGCTGCCGCTACTGCACGTGGCTAAAGAGAGAAGTGGCGTTACAACAACGCTGTCTAGGGAAAGCCGGGTCTTCTTCGCGAGCGGCGGAGCCGAAGGCGACTCAAGGCGGTTGGTGTATTCGGCACAGTCGTCGGTTGAGCGCTCACTTTTGATAAGCCCCGGCTGCCCAGGAGGCGCCGAGACACTGTCGGGCAAGATGCTAGGCTCATCCGGTGCCACTACGCTCCCGTTGCCGTCGTCCAAAAGCACATCGTCACTATGTTCCTCGAGCTGGATCTGCGTAAATATCATTATCTCAGAGCACAGAAATACTAATTTTGTAAACGTCAGCACTATCTATAGTAAACAAAGTGATAAGAGGAAATGTAATGAAAGAACTACATATGAGCTACACGGCTGCGATAAAAAAAGTCGCCTTGCGATAAGTGTGGTTTAAAAACGTGCACATCGTCTAAACTTTCGAGGAGGAACCATGATGAGCGCGAACGATTCGAGCGATTAACATCGCACATGTTCGTCTGACTCGAGATTACGTGACGGATTTCGGTTGCGCGCGCTTCACCCAGGGACATTCGCGGGCGTACATATAGAGTATAGGCGCGTCTGACGTTGCCTTACCACTACTGTGAACTCGTCTTGAACTGCCGTGAGGGCGTAGGTAACCGGTAACATCAAGAGCAGGCGCCACTCACCAGCAGCTCTTTCTCGAAGTGAAGTAGTGGACTAATGACGGCAGCCCGGAAGGGCTCCGAGTGAACCCGCAGGAAGCTGAGGCAGTCGAAAAACTTCCACCGACCGGTGTATTCGAGTTCTCCGTTTTCTGTCCGCCCAGTCTTGTCCTTCAACTCGTCGTAGTACTGCCGCCTCTTGATACTGTACACATATCGTAGGTTGTCTGCAATGGAAGGAGCGCATAGAACACTTGGAGATTAATTTTAAATATGTAGAGATGAAGTTAGTCTCCTAGTCCAGCTCAAGCAGAATATGGGTCAATAAACACTTCTCCGAGCATCGGGCTCTGTTTAGGCAAAATTATACTGTAAATTAGTGGACGATAGGCGCCCAAGTAGAACAGCTGTTCCGTCGTGTTGTGAACATGGTACGCGACATTGAATATTTCGTTTGCGGAAAATCCTGAAGAGTTGGAGGCCATACGTTGCCAACGAACCGCGTTCTGACTTAAACACGTGCCGCGGAGAGATACGTGCAGACGTCACCTAGGCGTGTGTCCCGTGAAGAAGCGAGGGCTTTTGGCAAGCCCTAGTACGCGCGTTTAGCACGCTGCCACGAGTTGCGTGACCACTCGTCTTTCGAGAAAAAAAAAAACTTGCTTTAGAAGACCTGCAGAAATCGTGTGGCTACATGCTCTTCGAGGATACATTAAGATTTAACACATACTAGCACGAGTCAATTTGCAGGATTATTAATGAACGGCGCAATAATGCGGGTGCGAAAAAGATTATCTACCATAAGACGGATACAGAAAGACGCCTCGCGGAAGACTGGAAGTAGAGACGACGCAAGGAGGCAGAAAGCCAAATTCGCGTGCTTCTCAGACGCTCGTGGTGCCAACAGGCGCTGCCAATATCAAGCCAGCGGTCGCGCTCACTAAGAGGCGTAGATCATCCGACATAGGGATCGGTATGAGTATCGCACTAAGAGAAGGTAGAACTCACCACCAGTGAACGGTCCCAGCATGGGGAAATTCTTCTGGAGGTGAATGGCGAAGCGGTCCCAAACGCAACGCTTGAGTCGCAGGTTTTTGAAGCTCGTCGAGTCGTTCTTCCAGAGGCAGGGGTTGCTCTCAATGAGGGCGAACAGCTCGGCCAGTGACTCGTCGCTGTGAGTAGGCTTGACCGTCGCCAGCCGCTGCCCGGCGCCCCCGGACAGAGTGGCGGTACTGGATAACTGGTGCATCGAGCCGTCGGGCAAACCCGGCGTCACGCCGCCGTCTTCGCTCGGAGCCAAGCTCGAGCAGGGACGACGCTTCTTCCGCATCGCTTCCACAGGGAAGCTCACCGCAGCTCTGACGAGAGCCGGACGGGCCTCGAGCTTTTTCATGTTTTTTTTTCTCGTCGGGGATCGCGCAGCGGCTCGTGGTCAATTGCTGGGAAAAAAGATATCGCGCTCCCCTTATCACCGTCGGGGCATGATCACGCTCACAGCGGACGGTGTCAGTCGCCGTCAGGGCGAAATGACTTGGAGATGCGCACTTCACCGGTGCTCGGCTCTTCTCTCTCGCGACACATCTTGCGTTCCCCTCTCCGTCGTCTCTATTCGATGCCGAAGTCGCGAGGCGTGCCTTTCCCCGCGGCTGTATCTCATCCCTCGGCTCGCACTTTTTCGCTCGCGTCATTCAAGATCCCGTGTGTGGCCCGAACGGCGAGGCGCTTATCTCGCTTGGTGCGTCTTTGTAAAAGGGAGGTTAGCCGCGCGAACGCAGAGAAGCGCCATTGAAGGGATCGGCGCAGCTTAATTAGGATCTTTCACGTTAAAACATTTCGGAAGTAAATTATCTTGGATGCCCATGAGCTCGTTTTTGTACTCAAAGCTGCGTTTCTCAAGCTAGGCAGCCGCATGACTTGCCCGCATAACAGGATATTCTGAAGGCTAAAGGCGGCTCAATCTCTATGACGTCCTGTTGCTGAGCGCCAGGCCGCGGGTTCATCTACCGGAGACCGCGTTTCAATTAGGGCGGAATGCAGAAATGCTAGCACGGTACGCGTTAAAGGACACCAGGTCGTCCGAACCATTGCGGAGCCCCCAACTTCTTTAATAGGCCGTGCGTTGCTTTGGATCGCGAAACCCCACAATTTACTACAATGTGGTTGTTAGCCGCGCTTGTTCGTATGATGACATAATACGGCAAAACAAAGCAACAATGGACCTAACACAGGAGCGCGCTCGTGTCGTTCGTTTCTCTAGCCTTGGCCTTCTCTTAGAGCGCATCTCTTAGGCGTCCGTTCCTGCGGCGGCCAGCGTCGGCGTCCCTCGTCGCACCTCGACGTAACCGAGCGAACGAGCGCAGCGAAAGATGAAGGCGAACGCGTAGCGCAGAGGGGGGTGAAAGACGCGAGGCGGAAAGCGGAGAGGAGGGTGCAGCGGTACCATGAGGCGGAAAGCGGAGGAGGGTATGGCGAAAGCTCGAGAAGCGCAGTGCGGCGACGATGGCTACAAGATGGCGCCAGAGTAGCGCGCGTCGTCTGGGGAGTCCGTCGGCGGCGGCTGCTGTGAATCGCGCCTACGCGCTGGCCCCACGCACTCGCTCTCGCGATCTCCAGATTAGAGAAGCAGTCGCACCACACGTCGCTCTATTTGCAACCTGCCGCACGAGACAGATTGTCCCCGTCAGTCAGTATATCACAAAATGAAAACTTGTGTAGAGCTGCGCTCGAATTTCGCATTAGGGAGTATTGCAATCGTCGGTGATATTTTACTGCGGTGTTTGCTGTATTATGTACACATAGCTTAGTGAAGTGTCTTTTGAGTGATAACAATTGTAATTGGGCAAGGGAAAAGAAGCTGCGAATAAAAATATATGTCAGATATATTTTTCACCAAACTTCTGAACATAATACCACCTTTCTTACAAAGCGATGAGCAAAACGAGAACAGGGTGAAAGCCGGAGCCAACGCTTCGAAACGTGGACTTGTCTTTTTCAAGTCCTTGAAAAAGACAAGTCCATCTTTAGAAACGTTGTCTTGAATTTCTATCTCCCGCCTTCCCCGTGTTTTGACCTTTCTTGCAAAAAATCATAAATAAAATGTAGCTCGACAGGGCTCTCCAAGCCTTTTTAGTGCGATATAGGTGTTTCTTTCGTTGCTATCGACTGCTCGAGAGAAAGGGGACAAGCGATAAATTTTTTTGAGAATGCAGCACGAAACATTGTGCGAACAAAATGCTGCGAGAGAAGACGCACCGCGGGCGTGCGCGCATGTCGACTGGCATTTGACGGTAAAAATCAGCAGGCTGGATATCATCTGACGGCTGTCGAGCAATGAGTTGAACCAGGGGATCGAGTAGGGTGTTCTTGTTCTTCGGCCTCAACAACGCTTTTTGTGGTGGGCGCGCTCTACCATGGGGACCAACCAGCAGAATTACTGCATGAGTTATACTGTGTTGACCAGCAAAATGTATGCGAACTGTTTTTATTCACAATCGCCATTTGACGGTAAGCCGCATACGACAATATGTGTGGTCGTTGCTTTTAAATATTGTGGCCTTATTTTGACTTCCGGAGATTAGCCACAAATAGCCAGATATCGCAGGGGCTGAAATTGTAGTCTGTGCTGTCCGCGCAGTCTCCGCACGATCCCGCGTGGTCTCGCCCTTCCCCATTTGTGACGTGTTGATTTTTTTTTACTTTTCCTAACAGATCTTCCTCGCCGCGCAGTCTCCGCACGATCCCGCGTGGTCTCGCCCTTCCCCATTTGTGACGTGTTGATTTTTTTTTACTTTTCCTAACAGATCTTCCTCGCCGCTGCTGCTAGTGGGATACCCCACCTCTGCCAACTGGGCGCTTTCTCGCAAAAGTACACATAGCCGCTAATCAGGTAAGCGCGAGGCTTATCTTTGCACCTTCTGCACTCAATTCCACCACGTTAATGAAACCTCGCAAAGCTTCTCTGCCATTTATATAAACATGCACGCATGTCTTGTGCCAATAATCTCGACGCAATGCTTGTACCCAGTGCCCATAACCTATCGTCAAACTCCTGGCGACTTCACAGTTGTCGTTCTCTCGCGTTTTCTACAATGAAGCTGCGGGCATATATTAAGATCTATTGGACGATCAGCGCAGAAACATTGCATATAATTGATTTTAGAACATTCAGGAAAAGCAACAAGGCAAGTAAAAGCAGGTGACAGCTTTTTAGTGTGGTGGACAAATCTCTGAAATTTTTAATACTAGCACAATAATCTTGTCTTGAGAATCATATTCGATTCGAGAACTTCTGATTCAGAAACCCCGAGCATTCGTTTATCGCTCAATAAATATATGCGGGAACACGATTGTGATCGGAACCTGAAGGGAGAAAGGATCATGCAAGTGGTGGGTGTATTCTGGCCACTCTCAATTCTCTGCGTTAATACAAGTCGGGCATGTCGATCACGACTGCCGAATGACACGTGACATTCGCGCAGCGCAAGAACGGTCTGAGCACGTGCAACTGCACATTTATTTTGCACGATAACTTGCAGTCATGAAACTAAGTTGTCTTGCTTTAAAGCCGTCTCTATATTTAATCATCATATTTACTGTCTCGAATTACATGAACTACACTTTTCATTTGCTTCGCAGATATTAATAGGTTTGCATGTATAAAAAGGCGGTGTCTGTCGATCTAGTAATTTACGTGTACTTGGCTTCTTTTCTCAATTATGCCGGTTGTTACTTTCAATCGTACGTTAGTATCATAACCAACCGAATACTCTCCGTACATATCGTGGCGTGTAATTGTTTTGTTCTATTTGTGTCGGGGTCAGGACTCTCAACTTTTGTTAGTACGCTTTCGTGATTTCGGCTGCATCGCACGCATGTTCTTCAATAATGGGCGCTGTGTGTTTCGAGAAAGGACTTCTTCCTTTTTCTAATTACATCATTCGCGAACTTGAAATCGTGAGTGTCGTAGTATACTGTGGCCATGTGGCCTGGTTATTTGTATCCAATATCTGGCGCGTTGTTTTTTTAGTTTTTCTTTTTTTCATGTCTCACTGTCGGTCGTCGTTAGGGTGGAAGCGATGAACGTCGAAGAGGAAGCCGCCTCGGCAATTTTTTTTTCTCTCTCCCTTTCTGCAGTCAAGAAAGCGGGAATAAGTAGGTGGTTGTCTCTTCCGCGTTCTGTTATTACATTCTGGTCAAGCGATGTAGTAAAGTTTGAGCTGGCCTGGGCGTACCTCTTGCTCGGTACAGCCGCATGGCCTTCGTCTGCACATTACTCAGGGACGGGCTGATGTCTTGAATCCAGTGCAGGACAATAGATAGGCGACGGTTTGGTACCCACCTAGGAGTGGCTTGGAGACAAATTTATTCCTTTCAACGAAGAAACGTCCTTGTTCCTGTTATAGCGCGACTCACTTCGACAATCCGTTGGCTCGTAAAACCCCAGAACTCGTTCGCCCACCATCCGGGAGGTTTAACGTCCGAAACGGATGCCAAGGCTACACACCAAACGCGTCATCCAGTGTAACGCCTAGATTAATTTTGACAATTTGGCATTTTTAACAAGCAGCCGCCGCTCACAAACCTTACACAATAACAATTGAACAAGCCTAACGGTCACAAGGTTAGTTGTAGTAGTAAAACGTAAGTACCTCAGAAAGTGGATGAGAAAACGGCGCCGGGGTAGCTCAGCTGATTAGAGCATCGCACGCGTAATGCGAAGACGCGGGTTCGTATCCCATTCGCGGCCAGTTGTTTCTTCAGGTACTTTCAATTCCATTAATATATAATTTCCTTAACTCAATTAAAAAATACAAGTCATTTCTCTTCTGTTGTCCTTGGTGTCTTTGTTGGTTTCTTAGGGTATATATGTTCAATTTTTTTTTCAAGCCGAGATCTCTAACGATTGCGCCACGGACTCAAAGAAGTTCACTGATGTCCGCTGCCAAACGCCGACGATTTCCCGTCGGGCTCGTCATCTCGGCACGCCCTATACGCAGCGTTGATTGAGCTGCGGCGTCCTGCAACGTTAGCACCCGTGCGCAGCCAGTGCCATCCATACTTCGCTCCACCAGCGTTCGGATTTCTCTCGAACTCTTCGCGTGATTGCGAAGCAAATGTGCAAAAGGAGCGCGAGAAAGAGCGTGAATGATGATAGCATCACCTTTGAAACGGAGGGGGGGGGGGGGGTAGTCGTCCAACCTGTGGAAGCTGCTGACGTGTCAGCATATCGTAAACTAACATTTTTCCTTTCTCTGCTTTATCTGGAAATGTTACCGCGCTGGCTGTGAAAATCCCGTCTCCACGTCTTCCCGTTTTTTCATTCCACCAGTACTCTAAACGTCTCGTTTATCTCTAACACTGACCAGTTAAGACTCCCATAAACTGTGTTTGCACATGGTGGACGTTCCCTACGGTTCTAGCTGAGTGAATGTCTTGGCATTCCATTACAATGTCATCTCCAGAGGTTTTGTGCAGCGCACACATGCCTGACCCTGCTGCGAATGGATGCTCCTGTATGTTTTTTGTCCTCGGGAACTAGCTCGGACCTTAAAAAGCAAGGTTCTGCGCTTCGTCTTGTAGAACATTTATTTTCGTTTTCCTTGCTTGCCGTCTTTGAAAGGTTTCACAAAATTTTGAAGACGAGGTCTTCTTTGGAGACGTCACACGGGTTTGACGTACCTGGGATCTCGGTATCAATCTGGCCTCTTGGGAAAACAGAATTTTCATGCCTCCTGAGCGTCATAGCAAGTCGCAAAAGGTGACAAAATGTAGGTCTCAACGAGAGAAAAAGCGAGAATCAGTCGCAGAGTGGGTAAAATTGATTGAAGGGGCGTAATTAACTCCTATATAGTAAAAACATGAACCGCATCGCACCATAGACTGCACTATCTTCGGGATAGGCCCACCTAGCCTCTTGGTTAGAACAAGCAAGGTGTGTCAACCCAATTTGACGAGGAAGAACACAACGTCGACGTACATGCGCGTAGAAAAAGTGAATGCAATAATTGAACAGGAGTAAATACTATAGACGGTCTGAAAAAAGTAAGGTCTCAATGCACTAAGAAAATAATCCAAGTAATGCAAAAATATGCAATTATAGAACAGGGCATCATCTTTATTGCCCCCCCCCCCCCTCCCCCATTTCAGTACATGTAAATACACATACCATGTAAGTACGTCGATATTACCTTATTGGGCGTCGACTTTGGTTGACACACCTTTCTTGTTTCCATGTTTTGCATCCAATTTACCACCTTTGTTATTCTGACTTTCTTTTTATGACTACAGCTTGCCTACTTGTGCTTCTAATTACCCTGTCCTCTTCCCCATTTCTCTTCCTCCATGCTTTTGAGGGGCAGACATGTGTGCCCTCCATAAAGGCCTACCTGCATGGTGTAAAAAGGACACAAAGGAGGCGAAGTAAAGGCAGAGAGGTCAGCAAAGTTGCACCTCTTTTGATACTCCACATTGTGGGGGGGGGGGGGGGAAGGAATAAGAAAAGGGGTAAAAAATGACATGGTTGGTGTTGCGGACAGCGGTCGTCTGCTGCATGCACGCTGCGTTGTCCTTCAGATTGCTGGGGAACATTTTGGCATCGCCCAGGAGTCATAAGTGCGAGGGGAGGAACTTTTACTCCCCATGCCATTACTCCTTCGAGGGTAACAGTTGCTCTTTTACGATGCTCCTCAAGGGAGTAACGGTCATTATTTCGAAGCTCCGCAAAGGTGGAATTAATGATATTAGGCATTTATACCCTGATAAAAAATTACTGAGCTAAAAGAAGAAGGGCCCGAAAGTAGGATTCGAATTTTGTTATAGCGCAAGCTTGACAAGGACAACAGAATTATTTGTTTTGAACATATATACACAGTTATCAGGAAAGGGAAAGCGAGGAGCAGGCTGGCAACTGCCACCGGAAGGGGCACAACGCCTGCCTACTCTTCTGAAGGGAGGTGACAGCAACACAGAAATGGAAGGTAGGAAGGAGGGGAGGAAAGAGGAAAGAAAGGCACATCTGACACACGCAGCGCTATGTCTGTGTCAGAAGTATGTGTCAGTATAGCGCTGTGTGTGTCAGATGTGCCTTTCTGTTGTCCTTGTCAAGCTTACGCTATAACAAAATAAGATATGGCGTACCAACAAGCCCCTATAGCTATCCTTATAGGATTCGAACTCAAGTCCTCGCGCTCACAAGTCAGGTACTCTGACCACTTCTCCACTGTGGTCGGTTGAAAGGAGAGGATATTGAGACAAGGTTAAGCATCGAAACCCAAGTGCGGCAATATAAAAGCGGACTCGGCATTTTGTACATGGTATGCAGTGAGAGTCTAACGTTGAGTGCACTTGCGACCATACGCGACTGCGAAAAGAAATCAGCCCGAGTATTCTTAGGGTGATTTAAACTGAGGCGCTACGCGATGTATACGTGCAGGGAGCTCAAACGGGCGCCCTCAAGACGACAGAGAAATACAACTTCTCTTTCGCTTAGTGTGTCCCCTCCCTACCATTTCCTTCCGCTCATTCAAAACTTGTAAAATGCGCAGTAGTAACACCGTGGTTCAATAATTCTCTGACGAAGTCATGTCACCACAAAATGGAAGCCAGTTTCAGAGATCAGGCCAAGCGCCTGGCAGATTCTGGTTACCCGATGCGTATGCTCACCTCTGTCGCGGAGGGCTTAAGCAGGAAGTGCAAAAGCGCGTCGAACGGAAACAGTGCCAATGCTAGTGCAAAGAAAGTTGCTGTGGTACCATACATTCATTGCATTTCACATAAGCTCAGAAGAATAGCGGCGAAATCGGGGGCGGACGTGGTTTTCGCTGCCCCTGAGCGTCTACAGAAGCTATGCCAACAGGTTAACACAGAGAATAACAAAAGGCACGCATGTTCTACTCAACATCGCAAACAATTTGTAACCTGTACTCATAACGTTGTCTATGCCATTCCACTTTCACGCGGAAGTGCGCATGTTGGTCAAACCGGCAGACGCATCAATGAGAGATTAAAAGAGCATCAATATAACGTCACTAGGGTAATCTCGGGTCATTTGGGTATTCACTGCCGAGATTGTACCTGCACGCCCATGTTTGAAAGTACTTCCACTCTGTACAGGGCTCATAGCAGGATGACGAGGGAGATTGTGGAGACTTACGAGATTGCAAAATTTGGGGAAAAGTTCGTAAGCAAGCCTTCGGTATCGCTATCTGAAAAGAAGATACGATTCCTCGGTATATCTTTGTGACCACTGCAGTACATTTTCCCCATGCCTTGCACACGTGTACGGTTTATCGAAATTCACCACTGAATGTTCTATTTTTTTTTTGCTGTTACGTTTGTTTCCGCTCGTACGGTATATATTTATCGATGCGTGCGAAAATAAAATCTATAGTTGAAAGTGAAGCGCTGTGCCTGTGTACCTGTTTCTTCTTATGTCCTCGTGCAGTCGCGCTTACGCACTCTACCATGGATTCTAACCAACTAAACTGCCAATGTGTTTTAACCAAGTTCAATTATAGACAATGCTATTTTTGCCGCATCACTCCATGATATGGACGGAAACAGCGGAGCGCATGGAGTGTAACTGTTGTCGTTCGTCCTCCCGTTGCTCTCTTTCCGACCAGGAACTGAACACTTACTCTCCGAAATTTGCACACGGCACGGGCATTCATGCAGTTAGCCCCCTGAGGGACGAAAGCGCCCTTTTTAGGACTAACTGCCCAGTTACTCCCGTTTTCCCCGGGATTTTTCTTAGAGTGTAGATATCTCTCAAACTTTCTCAGTAGTGCCGAGTGTTCTCAATATCAGGTGCAAGTTTCGGGGAGTTGGGGGTTCATAAACTGCTGCTCGAAGTATAACAGAGTTAGGTAACCAAAAAGTCCCTAGAATCTGGGAATTGTTTTCTTCTTCATTGTGCTCCCTTCGGAATGGGGCTGCCGCAACTGGGAATGGGATTCGTGATCACGTGATAAGCAGCAACGCTTTATCTATAGTGGAGCCACAATGGCGGGTCAGAGCAAAAGGGATGATGTGCTTGATGGACCGTGAGTCTCTCAAATGAGCAGCAATAGAGTTCAGTGCTTTGGCCCAACTTTACTCGCCGCCGTGCGCTGAATGAATTATATTTTTATATTTCATTTTTTAGTGAGAGGCGATAGCTGCAGCGCACCGCTTTTACTTTTCTTTGCAAAGTGACCTTGGCGCGATCTGATGAATGCAAATAGAAAAAAAAGAAGGAAAAGAAAGTGAACAAGTTTTTAAAAATAAAGACCAGACGGCAGTGGCGACGACGGCGGATCACGGGGGATGTATGTTTTTTTGGGACTACAAATATTGGGAAAAGTCTGCAATGAATAGTACATTTTACTCTTGGACAGTTAGTTAAGGAAACAATCAATGGGACAATATGAACGCAATTGAAAAAGAGATTTCTTAGTAGAAGTATTAACTTTTACTTATTTCTTTGCCACTCGTAAAGCTTCTTCAGAGTGGCGCATCATAGAGATGCCGCTTCATGGATACAGGTATTCTTTGTCTTCGAATAATATTTTGGACAAGTTGAGTTCCCATTTCAAAGCAAGCTACTGAAAGGGCTACGGTACACTAAAATTGAGATAAGCTATCAGAATAGTAACGTGCGTTCTGAAGAGAAGTAGTTCACGTTTTTTCAGAAATGTCTCTTTGGGCACGTTCTTAAGCGTTCGTGAAAAAAAAGAAGGAGAAAAAAGAAAACAGAAGTAGAGGAATGCATTTTGCCCGATTGGAGCTCGTTGCTTTTCCCCCACAATTCATTGCGTTTCACTAGCGACGCAAGAGCTAATCAAGAAAAAGAGGGCAGGATTCTTACTGTTTCGACTGTTAGTAGAACGTGCCTAAGTGCCGCTTAAGTTTGCGTCGCAGTTAAGAAAATGGATAGTGTGTTGTGACGATTGAATTGATTATATAGTTGTTGCGGTTCCTACCCGGAGGGGGGGGGATGAGGTGAGTGGGCTTGGGAGCATTAGCACCTCCCCCAAATGTCATACAGATGTGAAGGTGCAGGCTGGCAGACAGGCAGGTCAGACAAGAAGGCATGTAAAGTAATAAACGTTAGAGTGTATTGGGTGAACTTGTGTCCTCACGCAAACAAACCACAGACAACTCGGCCATGCTGATAGCAAAAGCCGCGGGTCGTCAAATCCCTACCTACCACACTCGCCCATTCGTTATTTATACCGGCGCCAAACTATCAAGTACATTCCAAAGCATGCCTCGCAATATCCATAACTCGCAATATCCAGAACATGATATTGCGAGCGTGCCACAACCGAATGGCAATAACAAAACGCGTTGCGAAATCGAAAACATACGGGGCAATGTCTCCTGGTTTAGAGTCCCTGGTGGGTACGCCACCGGGCTGTACGGCCGGTCACAGTGGGGTCGTTTGACTGTAAAATTAACCTAAGAGGGTTTGAAGGCGAGCTGGTTGTATGCATGCATCCATGGTAGAAAACAGCGCTGAAGACACACACGCGTGCGCGCGCTGTCCTAAGTGCATGAACTCTAGACTGGGGAAACGCAGCATACCTCTGAAGGAACGATATCTAATTACAGGAGAAAAAGGAAAGTGTCCCAAAAGGACCTGCCTACATATGAGCACATTATCAGTATTATAACAATGTATACTCAGCGTCGACATTTCCGTGCAGCACAGTAAAGCCCGTGTTAGCCTATCAGAGCCGAATCAGAAGCGGCTGCTTGTTCCAGTGAAAAGAGGAAGACACCATCCACTGTACGCTACTGATGCTTCCCTGACGCTTCCATTCAGTCGGAGTCGAGCGAACGCCGATCAGCTTCCTCTGGTTCCACTTTCTGGCTGGCTGACGCGGTTTGTAGCGTGGACTGTGCTGCACGGAGTCGGTGAGACAGAGTATGGATTGTCTAGTTGGCGACGCAGACAAGCTAGTTTTTCGAACAAGCCCGTCCGGATGGCGAACATCGCGTATTCCGCGTCGGGGCGTATGGCGCATGGCCCCGTGCTCCGCTTTCTCCTCTCCTGTCACGTCGTGGCCAAGTAAAAGTAAACCCGGCAGAAGGGGATGGCGTGTAACTCAATGTCACGTTGTAACAAGATTCTTGTGCCGCATACGGGACGTCGCAGCCTGCGCGCGGCACGCCAGTTTATTTGGGGCGCCTCGTGTACACCGCGCTGCCGCCGAAAGAGAAGAATAGTTTACTTAGCGGAATTGGAACGGCGCACGCAGAAGAAAGCCCCGCACCAACGATAGGGGGATGCAGTTGCGTAACCGGATGGCAGAGAGCACCAGCCAAAATAACGAAGCAACGCATCGCCTGTTGGGCTGTAATGCATACCACGCAGAGAAAAAAAAAAGAAAAAAATGATATTCGTGGTATGCCAAGCGCCAAAGAAATTATTTACAAAGAAAGCAACGCTTTGTGAGCGACAGCTGTGTTGAAGGCGGAACCTGCAGTTATCAACTACGCGGCCTTGATATCACACCGGCTCTGAGTGATCCTATTATCAGTGATAAAAGAGGGAGCAATATATTGCAGAAATTCACTGAGAAAAAATTCACATTTATTCTTTCGAATGTGTCTCTCTCGCAGTCTGGACAGGAAGTAGAAAGAGATTGGTGAAGCTGTGTTCACGAAATTGAGAAATAGCGCTAAGAAAAAATAACAATGAGACGAAAAAGACACAGCCGTTGTTGAGCAACTGCTACTCTGATGTCAAGGAGCCATCTTTAAAACGAATAGCTTTTTTTTTAGAGCACAGCTCTTAGGTGCCCGTTCCTGCGGCGAGCGTCGGCGTCGGCGTAACCGAGCGAACGAGCAGCGCAACGGATGAAAGAGCGAACGCGGAGCGCAGCGGGGGATGGAAGACGCGAGGAGGAGGAGCGTACAGCGGAACCATGAGGGGGAAAGTGGAGGAGGAAGGTATTGCGAAAGCGTGAGAAGAAAAGCGTAGTGCGGTGACGATGGCTACGAGATGGCGCTCGAGTAGCACGAGTCGCCTGGGAAGTCTGTCTGCGGCGGCTGCTGCGAATAGCGCCCACGCGTCACCCACGCGCTGCCTCTCGCGACCTCCCGATTAGCGAGGCAGTCCCGCCGCGCTTCGCTCCGCTTTTTGAACGTGCCGCATGAGACATGTTTTTCGCGCAAGCCAATATAGCGAAATGAAAACACGTATAGAGCTGCGCTCAAATTTTGCATTAACGAGTATCGTAATTGCGGTGAATTTGTTGTCGCTTTTTCGGCCGTTTTCGTGGTTGGTTGGTGGTCGATTGTCGATGGTAACTAGGCTATAGATGGTACGAATCGGCTAGGAAAGCGCACGTTTTCTAGCTGTCTCTCTCGGTCGCTGTCTCGCTCTCATCCCTTCGTTCGTTCGAGCTTTTTGCTTGAATTGACAACCATTGTAGATGGTTTGTGAAAAATGTGCTTTTCTTCACATTCTAGACATCATATAGAGTTCCCCTATTTGGTTGAATCAAACATTTGGCTTAAGGTCCTAATTACCGGTGTTTCAGCAAACACTCTGAAAAATTTTGAAAAATTGCCTATGGCAGGTAGCATGATTCTGGTCGTCGAGCAGGTCCACTCGAATAGGCGGACATTACTTGAACAAAATATTGCAGTACATAATGGGCTAATTGAAGAACTTACTAATTCCGTTTTTAATTAATTATCTTATGCCACATATTGCAATTTACCCATTCTAACGGGGAGTTTGCAAGGCGCATCCACTTGCGACGAATTTTCATAATGACACAGGTTTCGAGATAGCAATTCTCAAATTTTGCGGACAAATGCATTGACGTTCCAGTTACTTTTGTGCTACAATGCATACAACGACACTTTGTTTAAAAAGTACATGGAACCACAGTGCATTCTTACCGCAAGTTTGACGACGCGTATCTCCTAAATGGTGTCACCTACATAATTGTTTTCAAGGGTATATGGCTTTCAGTATCACCCGCTAGAATTTGTACATTGCAATATGTGCGATAAGGTAATTGCTTAAAACGTAATTAGTTCATTTTAGGTAATTCGTTGATTATGTATTCCAATTGAAAGTGCAAGTAATGTCCACCTCTTCGAGTAGACTAGCTCATGGACTAGAATTGTGCTATCTGCCACAGGCAATTTTATCAAAATTTTTGAAAGTGTTCGCTGAAACACCCTCTATAATTTGCCGGACCGATGCACATGCGTGTTGTATTTTGCAGCGGTAATATTGCCACCAATTGTGTAACGAATAAGAGCTGCACAGATTCTGAAGAACGCAGATATTGTGTTCCTGTGTGTAATTCAGCCGGTTAATTTCGCGGCACCAAACACAATGAATGCCTTTTTTCTGCGCGTGTGTGTGTGCGTACAAATTACATTTTGGGTTCGTACAAATATATCGTGGATTTAACAGACAGCAGTGATACCAATTTCCAACGACGCGCCGTGGTCAAGTAATGGCGTTGACGTTACGCTGCTAAGCACGAGATCGCGGTATCAATTCCCGTCCGCGACTGCCACATTTCGATGGGGTCGAAATGCAAGAACCCCGGTGCTTTCGGTGCACGTCAAAT
Organism: Dermacentor albipictus; assembly: GCF_038994185.2. Taxonomy (NCBI): domain Eukaryota; kingdom Metazoa; phylum Arthropoda; class Arachnida; order Ixodida; family Ixodidae; genus Dermacentor; species Dermacentor albipictus. Next base: position 260,503,007 of record NC_091821.1, on the reverse strand, counting down.
AACCAGAGTTGGTGAAAATTAATCCACAGTCCCGTACTACGGCATACTTTATAATCAGATCATGGTTTTGGCATGTAAAACCCGAGAAAAATATCGCAATGTCAGACAATGAACCGCTTGTGGTATCTTTTGATACGTGGCGGCGTATTTTTCCATGGGCACTAGATACAGGTGAAATTCCAATATCTGCCATTATAGAGTTGTTTCTCATCGTCTGAGCGCGAGAGATTCCACACCAGTGGTTTAATCGACTGTGTGGCCGCCATTGGAATCTGAACCTGGCAACGTTTAACGTTAGAACGTTATCTAGTGAGGCGAGTCTAGCAGTGTTATTGGAGGAATTAAAGGGTAGTAAATGGGATATAATAGGGCTCAGTGAGGTTAGGAGGACAAAAGAAGCATATACAATGCTAAAAAGCGGGCACGTACTGTGCTACCGGGGCTTAGCGGAGAGACGACAACTAGGAGTCGGACTCCTGATTAATAAGGAAATAGCTGGTAACATAAAGAAATTCTATAGCATTAACGAGAGGGTGGCAGGTCTTGTTGTGAAACTTAATAACAGGTACAAATTGAAGGTGGTACAAGTCTATGCCCCTACATGCAGTCATGATGACCAGGAAGTCGAAAGCTTTTATGAAGACGTGGAATCGGCGATGGGTAAAGTCAAAACAAAATACACTATACTGATGGGCGACTTCAATGCCAGGGTAGGCAAGAAGCAGGCTGGAGACAAGTCAGTGGGGGAATATGGCATAGGCTCTAGGAATAGCAGAGGAAAGTTATTAGTAGAGTTTGCAGAACAGAATAATATGCGGATAATGAATACCTTTTTTCCGCAAGCGCGTTAGCCGAAAGTGGACGTGGAGGAGCCCGAATGGTGAGACTAGAAATGAAATCGACTCTATTCTCTGCGCGTACCCTGGCATAATACAAGATGTAGACGTTCTCGGCAAGGTACGCTGCAGTGACCATAGGATGGTAATAACTCGAATTAGCCTAGACTTGAGGAGGGAGCGGAAGAAACTGGTACTCAAGAAGCCAATCAATGAGTTAGCGGTAAGAGGGAAACTAGAGGAATTCCGGATCAAGCTACAGAACAGGTATTCGGCTTTAACTCAGGAAGAGGACCTTAGTGTTGAAGCAATGAACGACAATCTCATGGGCATCATTAAGGAGTGCGCAATAGAAGTCGGTGGTAACACCGTTAGACAGGAAACCAGTAAACTATCGCAGGAGACGAAATATCTGATCAAGAAACGCCAATGTATGAAAGCTTCTAACCCTACAGCTAGAATAGAACTGGCAGAACTTTCTAAGTTAATCAACAAACGTAAGACAGTGGACATCAGGAACTATAATATGGATAGAATTGAGCAGGCTCTCAGGAACGGAGGAAGCCTAAAGACAGTGAAGAAGAAACTAGGAATAGGCAAGAATCAAATGTGTGCGTTAAGAGACAAAGCCGGCAATATCGTTACTAATATGGATGAGATAGTTCAAGTGGCTGAGGAGTTCTATAGCGATTTATACAGTACCAGTGGCACCCACGACGATAGTGGAAGAGAGAATAGCCTAGAGGAATTCGAAATCCCACAGGTAACGCCAGAAGAAGTAAAGAAAGCCTTAGGAGCTATGCAAAGGGGTAAGGCAGCTGGGGAGGATCAGGTAATAGCAGATTTGTTGAAGGATGGTGGTCAGATTGTTCTAGAGAAACTGGCCACCCTGTATACGCAATGCCTCATAACCTCGAGCGTACCGGAAACTTGGAAGAACGCTAACATAATCCTAATCCATAAGAAAGGGGACGCCAAAGACTTGAAAAATTATAGACCGATCAGCTTACTGTCCGTTGCCTACAAAGTATTTACTAAGGTAATCGCAAATAGAGTCAGGAACACCTTAGACTTCTGTCAACCAAAGGACCAGGCAGGATTCCGTAAAGGCTACTCAACAATAGACCATATTCACACTATCAATCAACTGATAGAGAAATGTGCAGAATATAACCAACCCTTATATATAGCTTTCATTGATTACGAGAAAGCGTTTGATTCAGTCGAAACCTCAGCAGTCATGGCGGCATTACGGAATCAGGGTGTAGATGAGCCATATGTAAAAATACTGGAATATATCTATAGCGGCTCTACAGCCACCGTAGTCCTCCACAAAGAAAGCAACAAAATCCCAATAAAGAAAGGCGTCAGACAGGGAGATACGATTTCTCCAATGCTATTCACAGCATGTTTACAGGAGGTATTCAGAGGCCTGGAGTGGGAAAAATTGGGCATAAAAGTTAATGGAGAATACCTTTGCAACTTGCGATTCGCTGATGATATTGCCTTGCTTAGTAACTCAGGAGACCAATTGCAATGCATGCTCACTGACCTGGAGAGGCAAAGCAGAAGGGTGGGTCTGAAAATTAATCTGCAGAAAATTAAAGTAATGTTTAACAGTCTCGGAAGAGAACAGCAGTTTACGATAGGTAGCGAGGCACTGGAAGTGGTAAGGGGATACATCTACTTAGGGCAGGTAGTGATCGCGGATCCGGATCATGAGACTGAAATAATCAGAAGAATAAGAATGGGCTGGGGTGCGTTTGGCAGGCATTCAGAGATCATGAACAGCAGGTGGCCATTATTCCTCAAGAGAAAAGTGTATAACTGCTGTGTCTTACCAGTACTCACCTACGGGGCAGAAACCTGGAGGCTTACGAAAGGGTTCACTTAAATTGAGGACGACGCAACGAGCTATAGAAAGAAGAATGATGGGTGTAACGTTAAGGGATAAGAAAAGAGCAGATTGGGTGAGGCAACAAACGCGGGTAAATGACATCTTAGTTGAAATCAAGAAAAAGAAATGGGCATGGGCCGGACATGTAATGAGGAGGGAAGATAACCGATGGTCACTAAGGGTTACGGACTGGATTCCAAGAGAAGGGAAGCGTAGCAGGGGGCGGCAGAAAGTTAGCTGGACGGATGAGATTAAGAAATTTTCAGGGACAACATGGCCACAATTAGCACATGACCGGGGTAGTTGCAGAAGTATGGGATAGGACTTTGCCCTGCAGTGGGTGTAGCCAGGCTGATGATGAGTATTGTTTAATATTAGTATTGAGTGTGATACTGTTTAATACTAGTAATGAGTATTGTTTAATCTCCTCGTAGCAAAGCATCTCTATGAAAACAAAACACCAGGCATTTGGCTTTTGCCCTGCAGTGGGCGTAGCTAGGCTGATGATGATTATGACATTTCAGAGACAATTTCTACTTATAATTTCAGAGACAATGTGTGTTCTGTAACTTTTATCACTGTAGTGTAATGATTAATTTTTCACGTCATTAGCATTTTGCGATTCGGTGGGATGTCTTGTTTGTTTCATCTCAAGCCAAGATGCGTTTTCCACGTTTGTGATATCTTATGCGCTTTGCTGTCAAGGCAACATTTGAGCATGATTAGAGGCTGCTTGTCACTGGCCATGCACTGACTTTGCATTGTGCATGATATATACGTTGGCAACTTCGTGCCACGTTCTTAGTGAGCCAGGTTTGTTTCATTCTAAGAAATGGTAAAGTTTTCGATTGTTTTTTCTTTATCTATATATATATATATATATATATATATATATATATATATATATATATATATATATATATATATATTGTCTCCCCCAGTGTTTCTTTAACTACGATTTTGAGATATCAGGCTGTTCTGTTGAGAAACTTCTCATCTTGTCGCACTTACTAAACAACAAAAAACAGTTACCTACACGAAGCAGTCATGCGTCTAAAGCAGGCATTCTTATTTTGCCAAGTCCATCACTCATCCAGTAAGTGGACTTCCCAAAAGACTTCCGTTAGATGAGATTTCTGTTTTGACTTGTAAATTGATGATCAACCGGAAGAACTTTTTACGTGTTTTCGCACCCGGACGTGAACCGATATTTATACATTTTTTACGCCTGCATTATCGCAACCGTCTGCAGCTGCGAGAGCTGAGGGTAGATATGTCACCCATCCGCAAAAGACGGAACGCTTCACTCTCACCACCGCAAACGCGCACAATATCGTATCGCAGGATCACTTTTCAAGTCTTGGAAAAGCAATTAACCAGGCCGCGAGGGCGCTTCGTTCGAGGTAACTTACGCTGCATAAGAAAAAGAAAAAAGAAAAATCACACAGACTGCGTAGCCTCAGTAAATTACTCCGCTAAGTGACTCCGATGCTATGCACCCCTTAGCATGATTTACCAACCCCAATCATACAACTGAAGGAATGCTTACAAAAGTGAGGGATAACACTGGTTTTCGCTTGAACGCCACTGTGCACTGCTCAATAACTATTGCTAATTTGTGCACCCGCAACCGGGAGGACTCAACCAGCAAGTGGCGGTTCGCATTATCCGTGACATGTCGAAACTTGTAGTTCTCTAGCAGTCAGGTTCATGAGTCAGGAACAAAACCAACGAGCCGCAAGGTCAGTGGCGCCTTTTTTGAAGGCGTCCTTGCTCTGCGACCAACTTTGATTGCGCGGTGAGCTCTGTCACGTGTGAGCTCGCATCAGCTGTTTCCTTCGTTCCTTCTGCCTTTCATTTTTTTCCCTTCCTGCCCAGTTCACTCTCCACCGGTGTAGGCTAGCAAATGAGGTGCGACCTGGTTAAACTCCCCGAGTTTCTTTCTTCTCTGCATACGCGCGCGCTCCAACAACACGGCGTGTGAAGCACGCAGTGATCGCAGCGGCCTCCGCATTTCGTCGTGTCACCTCGGCTTTTGTGGAGTCATACAGCGTGTGTGAGCTTCATGTACGCGATGTCGCATACAACGCATAGATGTAACTGAGGTAAAGCTCACGGTTGACTGGCTGGCAACCCCACTGACGTGTAGGTGTGGCGCACCTTTCTTCATCTGCCTAACATCTGCTGCGAGACGCCTTCACGCGCGCCGTGATGCTGTGAGCGCCAAGACGCCATGAGCTGGAAATAGCGCGTACCCCGGTGAGGGGGCTTCTGCTTCGGTAACGCTAGAAGTTGGGAGAAATTCCTAACGATTCGTATTAGAGAACGCAGCGTGGCGCAGGTGAATGTATGGAGAAAGGGGGAAGACGGAGCGACGAATTTGTTTATTTGGAAATTTTTTTAGAACAGTAAATTCATAATATTGGTGCAGACGTGAAAATAGAGGGGGAAAAAGAATGTCCGACGATTACGATACTACCTAATGCGAAAATGGAGCGCGGCTTTATACCTGTTTTCATTTCGCCATGTATTGGGGTAAAGAATTTGAGACCGAAATCACCGCACCGACTGGCAGGGGGGCCAGTGCCGTCAGCGCCTTCGCAGAGGGAGGGGCAGTATGGGAACGCTGGCATGATGAGCGGCATCGGTGCCAGCTGTGCAAGAAGGTGACGACGACGAACGCGCGAACAGTAACACGAGCCATTGCTGATGATGATAGTTCTTGTTCGCACACATGAAAATTTCGCGGAACCCAGCCATGATCAGCTTCGCTGTAAAAGAAAAATATCAGCCAGAGAAACGAGACAGCCACAGCAAATGCGCGAACTTCCCTTCTAGGCGCGAAATCACTTCGAAATGAGGAAACATACGTAGGATATTTGCGGGGCGGTGCGCATCGAAATGTATGAGAAGGCTAAAGGAACGAGGAAGAGCACCAAGTGTGCAGCTATGTCATCACTTGTTTGTTGAGGCACCGGCAACTTAATGGAATGAATTATGCGCCTACAATCAGTGAATTGGCACAATCACTTGGAAAGGAATTGAGGCCTGTACCTTGGCTTCGAGGCAGACTAGATGAAGGAACGCAAAGCGCTCTTCTGAACTGTACAGTGAACGGGATTCTTTTCTTAAGGCAGGAACCCGAAGGCGAAGAGAGTGCGAGAGACGCAGAGAGACAGATAAAGAGGGAGGAAAGGCGGGGAAGTTAGCCAGAAGCGGGTCGCCGGTTTGCTACTCTGCACGTAGGTTGGGGTACAAGGTGATTTGAAAAAAAACGGAGGATGAGGAGGAGGAAAGAGGGACAACGAAAACGTGTACTGAAGGCGTTTACTGAGTCCTGTAGGTCGCAAGATGTAGTCTTGATAAGATATAGAGTCATGTCTGCGTTGGAGGATTGTCTCTTGGGACAGCGGTCGGTCGTCGAAATCGTTGAGCATGCAAGTAAGTGAACGTCTCTATGCACAATACTGCAGACACTGGCATAAACGTCGAACGTGATGAAAGATAGACTGAGGCGACAACGCCTGATTATGTTAAAATCGAGCACGAAGGAGCGAGGCTTCGAAGGAAGCCAACATTTCTACATACGTTGCCAAGGCTTATCTAACTGCATGCAAGTTTATTAAAGCGTGTATGATGCGATCACGACACCTGTTCATTTCATACTCGGACATCATCATTAGAATAATGAATGATCCGCAGTGATACCCTGAACGATACAGTCCGCTTCGGAAAAAAAAAAAACAAAGCGACTGCTCAGATCTTCAAGGCATAGTCTAGCCAAAGAAAAACAATAATGCAGAATGTAGAGTGAAAAGGTGTATAGCGAAATTTTAACATAGGGTGCTTAGCTGTGCGCAGTAGAACCATCTGTTTCATTTTTTTTGACGATTCTAATCCAACACATCTGGTGCAGGTTAGTCTGCACGCACTATCGCGCCTAGATGCCGCTAAACCGACACCACCTCTGCGCTTCTATCGAGCCCCTTCGCGCAGTGCGGTGAAGGCAGCGAAGGCACTTTTGTGCTTTTTTGAAAACGACTGGCTTGTGCGAGCGCCTTTATATGTAGGGTGCTGTCCATGCACATGCACACATTCACCACCTTCCTGTCTCTCTCAATATTTTAATGCCCCATTTACCTTTCCCAGCGTACACAGGGTAGTCAACCAGGTGCTCTTCCGGCTAACATGGTTGCCTTATGTCTCGTTCTAACGGCATCGCACGAGTTATCGTCCGGCACACTCAATTTCACTCCTCTCTCAAGCATGTCTGGAGCTTCGAACAAGAAACAGAATGAGAGAAAAAAAAAATGTGCCGAACGGCACAGATGGCAGATACCTAGCAGAATACGCACTACTGGCGGTGTTTCACAAGTGCCTTTTTGCGTCTGGTCATGACGTTCAGCCGGTTGAGAACTTTGGTGTCGGTTGCGCTCTTATATTGCCGCCCGACGGCCCACTCTTTCATACACGCCCTCTTCTCTTTGTTTTTGCTGCTGTACCAAATCTACGGGGAAATGGACGCACGCTCTGTGGAGTCCCAAGAGGCAGCAAAAGCAAAGAACTTCGATGTCGATTGCCGCCAGCAAAACTCACTGCGCCGGAACGGTTCGGCTTTGCTTTGGCGGGTTCTCGAAGCCGGCTATCGGATCGCACAGCGCAGTTATCGCTGTTGCTTTTATTGTGAGCGGCTTGGCTGGACGCACGCCCACCGAAAGCGAGCATTTTCTTCCCCCCGTCTGCCTATATTGTTCGGTTCCCTTTCTTTTTGCAAAAGGTAATCACACCGCGTGCTGAATCGGTAACAGTAGGTGTCAGCTGATTTCAGGAGCCCTTGGGAATTAACAAAGTGGTAATGTGACGAAAAACCTAGGGCCGTGTACAACGTGCAGCAGTACGTTAACACACGGGCCGAAAAATAACCACGGGGCAGATGGAACTCTGTCTCCTTCGTTCTAGTATTGTGTTCTTCTTATGCTGATGCACTGTTGGCAGCAAGTTCAGATTAAATTGTGCTTTGGCGCCATCCGTCACCCAAATGGTCCTGGTGTTCCTGGTCGGATGGGTTGTTAACGCCTGCGAAGAATCAAAGTACGCCAAATCTCCCATTTTCAATCGGGAGTGTCCTAAATGCTATTGCCTCCAACGTTGCCCGGATGAACAGGTGTCAAGCACGGAGCCAACCTCTACATGTGCTTTAATGGGCACCTGACCCTTCTTTGGCAAGTTCACAGATGCGCACTAGCACGATCAAGGGAGAAGCGTTCGTTAGCGGCACATACCGTTCAGATAGCTTTTCGTTTATATCTCGTTCTTTATTTAATCCTTGACTCGCGGTTTTAATAAAATAATTTGTGTATAATTGTGACCATCCCGCTCTTCAGTATAAGTATGTACGCGTATACATGTCGATGGTTCATGCGTGAGTGCATGTGCGTTTGCGTGTGTTTCTGACGGAAGTTTTATTTGGCTACCCTCCTTGGGTTTGCCGTGGCTGCTGCTGTCTGCAGTTGGGTTGATCAGTAACTCGGCGGATATATTTGTGGGCATATGCATACGACAGTTATACTATATGTGTGCCGAATATGTGTGCGTAAGCGGACTTGTGTAAACCCTGAATGCCGACCAACACAGTAGTAGTGCCAGTAAGCGCAGCTCTGGCACTCCTAATGTAATAGCGCATTATATTTACCGGATTCTTTGATTTACTTGATTTTCTATTATTTAGCCACTCGGTATGTGCCTCTGTGACACAAGAGAAGCAGAATTAAATGTTTATTTATTTATTTAAAATTCTGTAACTTCTGTTGAACTTTTGTTGTTGTTTTTTCTCACGTCGGGTAAAAAAACATCTTTTGTGAACATTTATAACTGTTCTGTAAAACCTTCCCCCCCCCCCCCCCCCACACACACACTGTAATGCCTCTTGGCGCCTGTGGGTACTGAATAAATAAATAAATAAATAAATAAATAAATAAATAAATGTCGCCATTCATCCCATGGCTGGTAGCGCACACCGCCTTCGTACTCGTCACGTCGCTGCGTAGGCGTCTCACACCTTGCATCCACCTGATTTGGTTTTTGCATTTGGGCACACCTGTGAGCACTGCAGCGCATAAACGTAAAAAAATCACATGACGTTAAATTTGTGACATTTGTGGTGCACTTAATAAACCATTTTACTAAAGCATTCGCTCCACACAGATTCCAACATTTGTGTTGGATCTCCATATTTTCTTTGTGCTTTCATTTATTTTTTTGTGCCATAGGGAGTCATGTAACTGCCGCAAAGCCTTCTTCTCGGCCTCAGTTTGCGTCAATTGTCTATCGAGCGTTAGCAGTGCTATGCTAGCCATTACAGCGTGCGGGAAGTGAACGCCATGTTGAGCGCATGCATCGGCACGACAGTTTCTTGTGCATTTGTTGTAGTCCACGTCGCTGCTCTCTCGACGATCGTTAGAGTGCTAGTCGTTCGGGAGAAAATGAGAAAAGTGGATTGTGTCATTTGAGGAGCAAGTCTGACAGCCCTTAAACGTCGTCTTCCTTGTGCCGATAATTTGGCGACGCGCAGTTTTACGAAGGCATCTTTTGTCGCCCACGCAACGTCCAAACTCGATTTAGACTCGAAATACTGTTCTCTTAACGAACGTGCCTTTCTTTCTTTATCCCGTGAGTTCATAATTTGCTGAAACGTAATTAACAACGAAAAGAAAAAGGAAGAAAAAAAAATAATGAAACGGTTTGGGCGAGGTACAACCAACGTGCACGAACGAAAAGCGCAGCACGCATATTAATCAGGCATTTCAATTTTGTTCGCTTGTTTGCCATAATGTCTGAAGTGTGTCCTGCGAAATCGTTGCATAGGGTGGTGACGCTGCACTTCATTGGGGCCGCGCAGAATTCCGGCCCGTCTTGTCCAAAAGCGGGGCAGCGAAGTGACGCGCACCTCGCGTTAATGCCCTGGCAGTGAAGGGACTAAATATAGCAGACAAAGACGGAGAGAGACGAAGCGAAAAGATACAAGCAAGCAAGGAAATCAATGAAGCACTGCCAAGTTAGACACAGGCGGGGAAAGAGCGAGCACGTTGTGCGCCGTGTCGAAACCTTGGATGCGCAGCATTCTATCCTGCCTCCGCGGTTTCTTCTTCGAGTGGCGGCTCACGAGTGAACACAAATGACAATGCCGGAGCTTCTGCATAAAATATTGCCGCGACCGTTTCCGGGGCACGAACAAAACGGCAGAAACAAGGTACAACCACCTGGGAAATTGGAAAGCGTGGCGCAACGCCTGCTCTGGGATTTGACTTTCCCGTCCCTTGTTCGTTGCCCAAGTTCCAAGGAGGAGTCAGGTCGGTTGTTTGTGGTGCGTTGCGGGCACGCGGATAACTCGCGCGTCGCTTGATGCGAGGCAGGGCGCTGCGGAACTGCGCTGGTTTGAATCGACACGCGCTGTCGGTCCAACTTTGTTTCGCGTCGCGTCGAATTTGCTTCTTTTTTTTTTCGTACAACTTACTTCGGTCGACAAGAAAGCTCCAAGAGATTGCACCTCTGCGAGAAAGAGAAAGAAAAATTTATTGTCTTAGACTATTTACGCGCAATGGTCGGAGCCCCTTTAGTCCAAGGCCCCGCCGGCAGCAAGGGAGCTACGACAAGCGGGAAAGAGGCGCGTTCGTTGTTCGTCTCATTAAGTTATACAGTTTGAAGACGCCAGAAACTCATCTTAATGTGAATGGCACTCTTGGCATCTTCAGAGCAGTCTTTTCTTCGACCTGTCCAGCCATCCACCCATCCGCACGAAATGGGGGCCGTTCACGTGGGTATGTGCCCCTGGATATGTGCCGCTGTTTAGGGAACTTCTGTGACGCCAACTTGGCTCGCTGCGCATGTGCCCCTCCCCCTAACTCTGTATTGCTGAGCGATTGTGTTGTTCCAAAATGTTGAACATGATATGCGGAAAAGGAGTGAATAATGTCACAAATATGGCACTCAGTAGAACACCAGATGTATAAAAACAATACACTTGAACAGTACATGAATCACAAAGTTTTGTGCATGAGTTCAGTGCACATACGCATATATAAAGTCAAATATCTTGGATGGCCAAAACACAGAACACAAGTAATTACACACGCGGCAGGTTGTTATATTGAGAAGGTTAGTAAATAAGTTCTACAACAGTGTTGACGATATATATCGCTCAAGAACCTGTCATCGTATTTATATTTCATACACAATCACGTCAGATCTTATTGTTTACAGAAACTCCAATTGTTTCAATTCCATCAGTATCTTTATTTTGAGTGATTGTATATTAACGCGGTAGCCGACCTCTTTTTCCATTTCTTTTTATGGTGACAAGGACACGCAAGGACACGACATCACGTTACAGTGGATTCCAAGCCACTGTGGCATAATGGGCAATGAACATGCCGACGCAGTAGCACGATCTGCACGTGAGGAGGGCTTGCAAGACTCCATTCCATTCTCAAGAACAGACGCTGCAATGAAAATTCGTGTGCTTGCAAATGAAGCCATCAAAACTTCATGGAACGCACCAAGCTTGAAGCATACACGTCTACTCCGACTGGACCCATCCCTTCGACTTCGACCCCCATCTGGACTTTCTCGACTAGAAACAGCAGTACTTTGCCGACTGTGGCTTGGTGTCGCCTGCGCAAGACCTTTCGCCTTCCGACTCGGTATGGACGACAGCGCGGCTTGCAGTCACTGCGGCGGCGAGGAGACTATCGAACACGTGCTTTGCCACTGTCCTCAATACAGCGCGCACCGGCTGTCACTAGCGACCGCGTTGACAAGCCTTGACGACAGGCCACTTTCAGAGCAGTCAGTTTTGGAATGCCGACATGAACGGTCGTCGCAGCGAAAGTCGGTCAAGGCTTTGTTGACATTTTTACGTGACAGTGGCGTACTAGAAAGACTATAATGACCCCATTCCGTCCTTTTTCATATTTTTTCCTCACGCTTTTATTTTTGTCACGCTCTTTCCGTCTTTACTTCCCCTTTCCCTTCCCTTAGTGCAAGGTAGCAAACCGGAGGTTTTAACTCTGGTTAACCTCCCTGCCTTTCTCTCATTTGCATCTCTCTCTCTTTATCGGGAGTTTTTCATGATGTTTGACATTTTTCTCCTTGACCCTATTTGAGTATGGTATTTGAGAAGTTGATTCATTAATTAAAGCTAATTATGTACTTAGGCGGAATGCAAAAAAATAATCGTAGTGTCACCAAGCGACGGCAAGCAACACTGCCTATCGGTTCTGTCAGTGCATGACATTTGCACATTTCTAAACCTTGGTGCATGATAGTTGGGACGCCCTGTATATTCGGTCCGTTCTTTACCTCTCCCAATTGTGGTGTAGCCAACCAGACGTATTTCTGGCTGACCTATCTGCCTTTGTTTCGTCTCTCTCGAGAGCCTGTTTTATTTTTCAGCTTCCAAATAGCAGAAGCATACCGGCGAATATTTAAATTACAGAGGCTCACTTGCAACTGCATAGAAAATGTTCGTTGCTGGTACAATCTTAACCAAATTTAGACCCTTTGGGTCATATATTGTCCCACAACGATAATCGTCATTTGTCTTGTCTGCATTTCCTTTTTTGAACATTGGGAGTCCGGCGCTTCCAAGTCACGAACGCCATGCGCGTTATCAGCATGACAGAGCATTCTCAGCAGGAAAGTAGCGAGCGCAGCGTTTTCAAGAAAGGAGACGCAAGCAAGACCGATGACGATTATCGTTGTATGGCAGATATACAGCGCAAAGGGTGTACCTCTGTCTGAGAGTGTGTCAAAAAGAAACAAAAAACTGAATTTTCTTTTAGATGAAGTAAATGATAATATATGTGGCCCCAAGAAAACATAAGAGATAAAATTCGATGGGTCGGTATTTGTTCTCTGGCGGCAAACATGAGTTTTCGAGATGCACTTACCATCTAATGTGGTACGTAGCTGAACGCTCATTCCAGATAAGTGTTGCTCTCCTGTGCCGTCGAAATGTGCGCAATCACAGGCCGAACGCTGTCTGGAGAAGTGGCTTGGGATTATGTCCGTGCTCCCTTAATTGTTTAGACGAAACGGTCTTTCGGTGCTGGGTATTGCTGCAAGTGGATCAACCAATTACGAGCATCATTGCCGAATACGCTGCCACTGCGCACATGATCTGGACAAAAGGGAACACCCGATGAGGCGCTATCCCGGTCGCTTCTCTCCGCTTATCTCGTATATTCGCGTCCCATGATTGTTCAGCAGACTCATTTCTTTCAGGAGTGAGAATGAAAAAATAAAAGGTGGAGGGGGGGGGGGTAAAAAGAAAAGCGACGCCTACAGGACGTCTGCGCTGGTATAAACCGGTCTCTGCGGCGATGAACCATCGCCGGACGTTTACAGCGCGACGTATAAGGGCGCTCGCCGCGCGCAAAGCGTCTTATAGCGTCAACACAAGCAATGAGTGTGCAGCGCTGCTCGAACGTAGGTCCCGAACGAGCCGTTTGCCGAGAGCAGGGACGAACACAGTGGAGCGCTCGAGACAGAGCCAGTCCTTATATAAGGCGCACACACAAACACACACACACCGATCAGCGACAGAGCCCTTTCACGCGCCTATCTATTCAATTACGCGCAGACAGCGAGCAATCAGCGCGCAGTACGGGCAGGCTCTCCGACGGTTCGAAGCAGAGCATCGCGTGGCGAGTGCTGCCGCGAAAGCGCGCGTCACACTTCTTTTGCCGCGGCCCAACGGGCGAGGTGGCGGAGCAGGCGCGGCGCAATCGCTGAGCGTCCCCAGGCGCGCGCTCGTGTTTGTACGCGGAGTGTGTGCTGGCTCGATTGATTTGTCTTTCGGCTGCGCGACGGCGCGGTTCTTGTTGTTTGGACTGCTGTCCAGCGCCAACGCGGATATTGTTCGCCGGATGCGCGGTGGCCAGCCCGCATATACCCGGCCGCGGCGGTGTGCGATGGCCGCGGGGCCGCGATAGCGTGCTTTCTCGAGAAAATAACGTAGACACGCGCACCGAGGCGCACGTCAGCGCGGCGGAGGCCGCATCGGCAGCTGTGCCGCCGACGCGATCACCGCGCGGCGGGAGCAAATAAAACTTGGGAGGAGCGTCGGCATCCCTCGTCGCTGGTGGCCGGGCGCGCGGCGATGACTTTGCGCGGAGGCGGCGCGAAATGAGCCGTATTGCACGCGCTTGCAAGCACGTGCGGGCGATGCCCGAGGCGGTCGCCGGGGGGGCGCAACGGCGCTAGCGAAAACAAGCGCCCTACGGCCTACGCATTCACCACAACGTGCCCCGTGGCTTGATCTTGCATAAGCGCTCTCCGCTGGAAATAAGACAAACGCGTCCCTATCGGCCCAAAGCTAGCGATGTGCGCAAAAAAAAAAAAAGATGTTTTCTCGATTCCCAAGTGCTCGCATCCGTGTTGACGTTATGGTGTTGGCGTGAGGAGTCCCGTTGCCCAATCCCCGCGGCGTCCGATGCCGTGCAAGTTGCTCCCATATCCGGTCGTGCTCGTCGCTATCCCCGCGGCGTGTTCACTGGCGTCTGGTTGTGCCTCGTGTTTCCTTCTGTTTACCTACGACACCTGGGCCAACCTGCAGCGCCGAAAGCGTCGAGTGCCAAAAGTAATATCGTCGCGACTACAAGTCCTGCGGCGGAAACCTTAATTTCTCCGAGCTCTTCATTGCAGCGGTGAATAAAAAATAAAAATTCATCTTGTGGCCGTAAGTAGAATTAGGAAAAATAAAACTCGGAAGGCACAAAAGTTACGCTGTTACACTTTGAGAATTCATTACCGCCGCAATACTGCGATGTCATAAGAGCCTTATTGCACGACCGCTGCTAAGATTGTCTAGCACTTGAGTGTTCGTATATGTGAAGGTGGTTCACTGGAAGGCGTAGGCGTCTAGTAATTAACAGTAGCCGAACAAAGGACGCCACTGGAGGCAACGTATCGACGAGGGAAGCTGTCTTCAGCAGTTGCCCTGACAGAGACAAGGCCCCTTGTTTACACGTTGCCGCCTGAGACATCCTTTATTCGACCACTCACGATAACGCGCGTATTCATGTGTGACATGGACGGAGGCTACAAAACGCTGGAGCTCCTTGAAAAATAAGAAGGATGTTGGGGTTGGATAATGCTTACTCTGTGGGTTTTTTCTATATGCCCTCAATTTCAGTTTATATTACGTACTGAATGCTGTCATATTCACAAATTGAAACTCATATGCTCTTAAAGCAGAATATTTTCTGCGTGGTAATATTGTCACACACTGTCAACTATTACACGAGAGGAGTGTGTAAAAAATATATCTGAAACAAAAGCCCTTTTAGAGTTCCCACTGCGTCTTCGTGTGAACATTAACACAATATGTCCTGACGATATGTTTCAGGCCAGGCACGTACCCAGGATTTTTTTTTCCGGGGGGGAGGGGGGGGGCAGCACAAAGTAACTTTTCTATGCAAATGAGGGGGGTGAGTACCTTTACTAGAACAAATGTGAATAACGCCCGCCATTCGCCATAAAGACGCGTAAACCCGCGAAAGAGAAATGAAATAAGGTGTATCTCACAGGTAGTACTCCTGTGAGATACACCTCTTCTTTACTTAGCAAACAAGTAACCACATCTAATGGACTTGCGCAGGAAAGAAGCGCAGGAAGATCACTGCCAAGAACAAGTAAACAAATGAAAGTGCAAAATAAAGATTTCTATCATCATCATCAGCCTATTTTATGTCCACTGCATGACGTAGGCCTCTCCCTATCACGGACCGCGCGGGGTTGTGTTACTACGCCAGCCAATCACAGAAGCAAACAAAATCGTCGTCATGCGGCCTTTTCAAAATGGCGTCGTACTTGATACCTCCGGAGCGTCTGCTGTTCTTGAAGAGTCTTTTCATCGACGGAAGCAGTGAGGCGTGCAACAGACATGGACAAAGCGCATGGTGTCTGAGCGGTTCACTGCTCAAAACTCTACCCGCCATGGTTGCTTAGTGGCTATGGTGTTGGGCTGCTAAGCACGAGGTCGCGGGATCGAATCCCGGCCACGGCGGCTGCATTTCGATGGGGACCAAATGCGAAAACACTCATCTACTTAGATTTAGGTGCACGTTAAAGAACCCCAGGTGGTACAAATTTCCGGAGACCCCCACTACAGCGTGCCTCATTATCAGATCGTGGTTTTGGCACATAAAACTTCGTAAATAATTCAATCTTCAAGAGTCTGCGGTAACGTTCATTTCACTGCTGAGCCCGTTTTACTCATGAAATTTCACTGCCACCTGAAGGGAAACTTTACAATAGTTGCAGCGAAGCAAGCATTTTATTTCACTTAAAGAAAGAATTAGGCTTTCGCCATTCCACTGTAATAGACGAGGGAAAATGTATAAAATTATGCGCTAATAATTTTATTTTCGTGGTTACCGCCTTAATTGGGTAACAGAAAAAGTGTGAAGTAAGAATTATTTGCAGCCTCGTGGAGGAACAGTGGCTGGCGGTTATGAGGGCATGGGCGGGGCTTCACTGCAGACTTAAGTTGTATCCGACTATAGTGGCGTCTTTTCTTTATTCGCTCTGGAAGAATTATAGAGAAATATATATTTTCTGAAAAATCATAGTTCTTTTGGATCCCTCATTTACTGCTCTGCCAAGTGAAGTGCCAAAACCGACTCGTATTGTTATTTGGGAAGTTGCGTAATGATGCATGGCCGCCAGACCCGTACAACCGCGTGGAGCACAGGACGCTGTGGTTCTACACGTACTGCACCCACCACCGGAAGGTTAGAAATACACCTACATAAGTACAGCAGAGAAGTGGCTACGTCAGAAGACTGCTGATAACTGTAGAAGTGTCATTTAAAATACACAGAATTGTTCTCCACTTCCGAAAGCGTTTTCTCTACTCCCTTTTTAAATAAAAAAGATGTTCATCCATAAATATTTTCATAAACAATGGTTAAATTTGTTAATTTTCGCTTTTCCTTCCTGTTTGACAGTTGCCTTGGCTTAATTTCTCAACTCCTTGCGACTCTTGTTTCCAGTTGCCAATTTTGCACAGAAAGTGCTGCACAGTTAGGGGAAAACCAGACGAGGTAACGGGTGACAGTCATATTGCTTATGGGTTTAAGGGTTATTGCAGGGTTTGATGATGGATGCTGTTTCGCATTATTTTAATTTGCACTTTATTTACTCCCGTATTGCGTGTGCGTAGTTCCGACGATCTGCCAGCGTTGCGGCGAGCCGCCACTCGAGGTAATAGTGAAGCAAAAGGAAAATTTCAACTCAACTGGCATTTTCTTCGGCCGCAACTCGTTCCTCAAGCATACAGACCAGCTGACCATGAACTGAATCCATTTCCTGGTCCCTGGATAAGTCTAAACAAAGGTTGAACTAACGAGGCAACAGCCTTGCGCTCGACCGTTGAATAGATGGTGACAACTGAACGCATTTCGAGTTAATCGTGTGGGCACTGAATTGATGAGAAAACTGGCCTTCACACCGCAGGAGATGCCGATAAATACCGTCATTCAAAAGGAGTGAAAAAGGCAGCAAAATGTGACCAACGAATAGCTGTCAAGCCTCAACATTGATTTCGCGGCGCTTCAGGAATGTGTGTGAGGATTGGTGGTATGGACGGGGTGGGGGGGGGGTGGGGGGAGGGGGCTTGGGTACGTGCCTGTTTCAGGCCAGAGTAGTGTAAGCACCAGAAGCGACTTCTAACCAGAATATAACTTTTTTTAACAGCGGAGTACTTTGCAAACAAGCCATTAAGAAGGAAGAGTAAGAGAAAGAAAAAGAAAGACAGGGAAGTTAACCAGCTTACACCTGGTTTGCTACCCTAAACTGGGGGAGGGGGAAGTGGCCAGAACAGAGGAAAAAAGAAAGAGAGAAGGAAAGGGATGGCAAGCGATGCGCGCGCACAGAGGACTGCGTTAACCGCGCATTCAAAGGCGGTCGCCCAGCCCGGTCATTTTTACAAAGTGCAGCAGGGCTCTGGTGGCTTCCTGCACATATGACGGTTGAGGGCGTGGTCCCAATATTGTTTCTCCTGCGAAAGCTCTGTCACCCAGTCGGCTTAAAGAAGCACGCAAAGTCTGTATTTCATTAACAAAAGAAGGAAAGTAGATGAGGCTATGTTCTATGGCCTCATCGCAATCCCAAAAGTTGCATGAGGAACTGTGCGTCATGCCCATACGGAAACAGTTGGCGTTTGTAAAAGTCCCAGCACCAACGCAATCGGAACTTGCGGCTCTCAGAGGCGCTGCTGACTACAGACATCAACAGCCACCTAACAGGTGGCCCATATTTTGTGATTCCAAGGCGGCTGGCCAAACTCGACAGTCAAGGCTACTACATGGCCCTCATGCAGGGCTGGTATCTGAAGTATGGAAATATCATCCCCGCTATGTTGAAAACTGGCACACAGTCGAACTTAAGTAGCTGCCGGGTCATTGGGGCGCTGTGAAAATGCCGAAGAAGCAATGCCTATCGCCCACCAAGTCCAGCGCGTGCCTGTGCCGTTTTCAGGGCCTGATGCAGCGCGGAAACTTCGCCTGCTTGCTCGTCACAATGCATTAGAACATTGAAATGCAGCGGAATGTGCCAACTCGCGAATGCATTACACTGACACTTCATTGCGCCTTCGACTAACACCTGGTCCATCTCGATGGTACGCAACTCTACTGTTTCCCTCTTGAAACTTATGCGTTCTAGTGACCTAGCTATCAGAGAAACTATAGTGCTCACGGACGTTCCCGAGCTCCATAATTTTTTACAGCGAAGCTGTCTATGCCTACCCTCTGGAAAAATCGGCGCGGTGAACAGAAAATGCCTTGCGGCAGAGCCAACTTTTTTGCGAGTGATCTGTATCTCTCAATTTAATGAAGGCATATTAAAAAAATCACACTGAAATTTATTTGTCCTGATGAGTTAGTTCACAGTGCCGTTGTAAACGTTACAGAATTCCCGTCTGCTGTCAATAATAGGTGGACATCAACGGAGGGAGTATGGTTTGGGAAATCAGCTATAACTTGTTTTATTGAAACTATCCTGAAACAAATTTATTTATTCGTTTTATTTATTTATACACACAGCAGGCTCATGAGGCTATTGCAGGAGTGGGATGAACAGTAAACATACAAACATTTATAAACAAGCTTGCGTGAATTGTTTCAGTGGTAGTGAACGGATGTTACCCGGTAATGAATTCCCCGCTTCAATTGTTGATGGAGAAAAGCTCTGTTTAAAAGAATCAGTGCGGGCAAGAAAGGTTGAGATATTTAGAACATGGTGACTCCTCGCACATGAGGGTTTGGAAAATGTCAAATAGTTATCTAGAGAAGAGAGGCGAAGAGAATTGATTAACGTGTGAAGAAAATTTAGGCATTCAAGTTTTAAAAAAAATTAAATTATGGGGTTTTACGTGCCAAAACCACTTTCTGATTATGAGGCACGCCGTAGTGGAGGACTCCGGAAATTTCGACCACCTGGGGATCTTTAACGTGCACCTAAATCTAAGTACACGGGTGTTTTCGCATTTCGCCTCCATCGAAATGCGGCCACCATGGCCGGGATTCGATCCCGCGACCTCGTGCTTAGCAGCGCAACACCATAGCCACTGAGCAACCACGGCGGGTCACATTCAAGTTTGCGACGCTCTGCAAGAGGAGTGAGACGAAATAGGGGAAGGGAGTCAGACGGGGAAAATTCCTTGTCATATCTTTTACCAACAAAACACACTGCCTTTTTTTACACTGATTCTAGTTTTTTGACGTCACAGTGTTTGTATAGGTTCCATACAACGCAGCCATACTCGAGGATGGTGCGAATGAGGGTTTTATATGTAAGAAGTTTAGTTTCTTGAGGAGCAAGACGCAGCGTACGATGTAAGTAACCTAGTCATTTAGGCGCCTTGTTACAGGTGACATGAATGTGTTTCGACCATGAAAAATCGTGTGTTAGTAGGTTACATAAATATTTGAATTATAAGACCCTATTTAAAGTAGTATTGTTAAAGGCATAGGCAAATAACCGCTGACACGACTCTAACATTACTCCGAGTTTCAATTACTTTTCGCAATTACGTAGTTCACCGTGAAGTTGTAAATATTGTGGAATTCCCGTCTGCTGACAATACATGGGCTTCTACGGGAGGGAAACGGACAGCGCCATGTTTGTCCCCTAGAATAAAACTCTAGTCTTTCCAAGTTTCATTCAGCTAATTAGCTAGGAAGCTTGCTCAATCACAAATTACAAAAAGGAAACGCGTTTTGTTTCGTGCACTGCTTTGGGCTGCGCTCCGGTCGACGCATAATGTCGCTCGCGTCGAGGCTCGGTTTAACAGCCACCTGCGTCTAAACGGCGCTTCGTCGCCGCTGCATCCACAACACCTGCGTCTTTAGAGCGTCGTTGTAGAAGCCCTTTGGCGGTAGCTCTGTGTATGTATGACGTAGTGTGTGACGTAGTGCGCGCCTGATAAGGTGACCAAGGGGAATTCTGGTACTATTTCGCGCCACCGTTCGCTATGGGAAGGCCACGCGTGATCCGGCCGTACGCTTGAAGAGTTACATACAAACAAAACTCTATACTAACATAATTTATACCTCCATGGCAGCTTCGATGTCAAGCACCTTCACATGGTGCGATGGCTCCTGAATTTTTTTCCCATGCCATTGCTTTTCCTCTCCGCTATTCTTTCCATCCTTCACTTCCCTTTATCCTTGCCCCAGTGCAGGGTAGCATATCATAATCTTTCCGGGTTAACCTCCCTGCCTTTCCCAACCAGTTTCTTTCTCTCTCTCTCCCTCTATCTCTCTCTCTCTATTGGTTTTGGCTGGGCGTTGCTTTAACTGCATTTAGAAGGCACAAGAAAGATGGCAGACGCTGGAATAAAAAAGAAAGAGCCTAAATTTTCGTTTCGTAATAAACCAAAATAGCTGGCAGCAGGTGCCTCAACCTGTAGTTTGTTATCTCGTCCTTTGTGCTGCTTTGGCGCTGTAATCCTTGTCGGATGACACATCACCAACTAGCCCAATCCTTCAAAGAAGCCGGACAAGCGACACTACTACGCTGGAATATCATAATGAATTCCTCGCGCACAGTGCGTCATAGTGCGCAGGGCATTCCTCGAATATCACAGGTGCGAAATGAATGCCAGTGATAAATTTATTGCTTCAGGTACGAGAAAGGCGAAGCACGGACACGCCTCTCTCTCCCTCCACCATGATTGCCCACCAGCTTGCTCGGCTGTACCGCTCTAGGCTGTTTCGTCGTGCAGGTGCTTTCTTCGCTGGTGAAGTAGACGACCGAGGGAGAAACGCGGAGGAGGGCACTGCTGCCCGAGTCCAATGCGCGCTGTGCCTCGCCGGTCAGTCGCGCTCACATGACGCGAGTCAGAAATAGCCACGCGTCGGCGCACGTTCTTGGCCAGCGTGACACGCCTGTGCTTCGGTGGGCAACACGCGATGAGGTATTCGATATCTCACTCCAAATCGGAGCGCTCGGTTACCGGACCCGGCGGCAGGGCGGACAGGGAAGCCCACCCGCTTGACCAGTGCTTTGTTTATCACCCACGGTCGGTCAGCGAGCCCACGTCCCTTTCTCTTCTTGGCTCCGGCAGTTTCCATACTCTTTTTGTGTGTATGTGTGTGCCTCTATTATTATGGCAGGCGAAACGCTATCGGACCGACGGGTGGTGACTCGCTGTTGCGCTCTCTGTCTGCTGTACGGCCGCCGATGTCGCTTTATCGTTCTCGGACATTTCATTTACTTTCTCGCAGCGAGTGGCTTCCCGCGCCGCCATGTATTCTCCAAAAAATAAAGAGGGCGGCGACAGGGAGGGATCGAAGCCGGCGCGCCATCGACCGCCAAGTTTTTACGATCGTTTCTGGCGGAAATGGCTCTGGCGTGTATGCGCGGTTTCTGCCACCTGTTTTTTTGTTTCCCCCCTTTCTGTGCCGTTCGAGGGAAAATGCGGAGCGCAGGAAAGGTCCTTCCCAGTCCTCCTTTTGTTTCCCGCCGAGTGGGAGAAAGCCGTGAAACAAACGAAATAAATCTATTTGGGTCATCGATACAAGTCGCCCCTGACTGCGTGCGTGTCTCTCTCTTACTTGCCCTCTATGCGCAGCCCTCATTCTTTCATTCACGCGTCCCTCTCATCTTTGGCAGCGAATGAGGCCATTTCTTGATTTGTGCCAAAAGTTCTCCGCCTCGAGAATCAGTGCGAGCTATAATACGCTATAGTTTGAGGTCATCTTCAAGCCCCTTTGGACAGGGGCCAATTCTTTGACTCAATGCCTTTTCTCGTCTTGCTCTCGCTGACTCAATGTTCAGTGTCGCGTTACGTGCTTTGACAAACATTTAGAGACGATGTGGATAAGAGAGTCTAGCACGCACGTGTCGACAGGAGCTCATTAAGGTGTGTATATATATATAAGTACACACCGTCCTCGATAAAGGAGTGTACGTGGCCGATGCTCACTGCGGTGGATGGCCTTTGGCTTTGGCGGGCTGCTTTAGATAAGCTTTCGACTGAGTTTAGAGTGTAGCGAATTGGCAACCACTCTCATTCATACAGCAACAAAATTCCGGTGGATGGCAAGATTAGAAAGTGTATTTGTGTTCGCATAATTGCAGCTCACTCTTAGAATATACGTGAAACTTCACTAAACGATAGCGGGCTGCTTTAGATAAGCTTTCGACTGAGTTTATAGTGTAGCGAATTGAATTGGCAACAACTGTCATTCATACAGCAATAAAATTCCGGTGGATGGCAAGATTGGAAAGTGTATTTGCGTTCGCATAATTGCAGCTCACTCTTAGAATATACGCGAAACATCACTAAACGATAGGTGACTTCAGTCACACTTACGTCCACAATCTTGACTACCTATAGAATAACCAGATAAAAGCTTCAAGCTTAGACCTATTAGATTACTATTAGACCTATGAGACTATTAGATCTATTAGCCTGTTAGATGTATACTTATAGGGTTTTTTTTTCTGCTGAGATAAGGGAGGCCCGCATGGTAAAAATGTACAACTACAGGTACACAAAATGGAGCTCTGTGACTGGCTTTTGTTATTCTGGTTAGAGTCGTCGCTAAAAAGAAAGAAACAAAAACGAATTATCGTCGTGTCCACTCCTTCTTGTGTCATCAACAAGTGACACTGGAGCACGCGACGAACAAACAAATAAATTCAATGACATCACCGCGATCAAAAGGGAATGTGCGCGCATTGACGAAGCTAATCATGCTCTCCGCAGTTGTGCTTTACCCGCACTGCAGTACATCTACAATCGCACACTTCATTAACAACACCAACGACTTTGCATGAGTCTGTCTACAACTGACGAATCGCATGTTTGAAGAGGCGCCCATCCTTCTTTTTTTTCATCGTTTTTTTTTATAGAACAGCGGGGCTATCCGTTCTCAAAGTACTCGCTCTTTCGCAGGCACAGCGAGACAATGCACGCTTTAAAATATTATTTAAAAGAAGAACATCTTTCACACATTTGCGCTTGAGGAAGGCTCACTAGGCCGGCTCCCGCATCCGGAAAACCCCGCAGTCTACCACTGCCGCTGACGACTACCACTGACGACTGCTATTCTGCAAGCCTCCGTAACAAAGAGCATCAGCAGAAGAACAAGAAAATCCTGGGATTTCACGTGCCGAAATCACGATCTGATTATAAGGAATGCCGTAGTGTCTGGGTTAATTTACCCGCCTAGGGTTTCTTAACGTGCACTCAATCCACGGTACACGGGCGTTCTTTCCTTTCGCTCCCATCGAAATGCGGCCGCCGTGGCCGGGATAATTATATACGATACCGCGGCCTCGTGCTTAGTGGCGCCGCGCCAAAGCCACTAAGCCAAGACCGCGGGTATCAGCAGAACAAACTGTGCTGACGCACGTAAGGACCATCACGTGGTTGTCAGCGTTCTCAAACCTTTTCGGACGTCTAGCAGGGGCCCGCGCAGCAAGTTTTGGTGCCCTGGAAGGAATGCGGGTGAGCCGAAGGGGTGGGAAAGACGCAGTGGACGCGGGACTAAGCAGCACTATATATAACAGCCGATACCGTAGCACGACAGGCCTGACTTCCTCCTAAAGCGAGCATGCGACGCAGTGTTTCCGCCTCTCACATCGAGTTCGATTGCGCGCCTTGTGCTTAAATACCGCGAAACACCCTTTGTTAGAAGAGTTAAATTTTTTTCGTTTTTTTCTGTCGCGAACAGCCCGACGAGAAATCCCGCGCCAGTCACATCCATGGAGACACCTTCGAGAAGGGCGCGAAACTCGGGTCAGTTGCCGACGACTGCGTCACGGGCAGGCGACTTCGCTACCGTCAGCCAGCCCGTTTGTTGCCCTGCTGTTGTCGATCCTCTCGAGTTAACCCACTGATCGGCACATTCCGTGCGCCACACTCTCCTGCGGCCGCCGGCCCGTCGCAAATGCCCGACCCTGCCTCGCCTCGGGCACAGACCGCATGTCGGGCTTCTCTTGCGCGCCGCTCTTAATTAGGGAGAGGAAATATTTGACACGCGAGCGGGCAAGACAAGAATTTACGAAGCGCGGGGCGCTGGACAGCGTAAGGTGCCGATATTGCTGAATTAGGAAGGGGCGCCGACGTTGCCGCGGTGAATTCATAGTCCCCTTCTGTCTTATATATATATATATATATATATATATATATATATATATATATATATATATATATTGTGCTGCTCGGGTTTGCTTGGACACTACCACCGCTATTGCATTCTCCCGCTAGCTTCCATCTTCGCTCGCTCTTTTTTCGCGCCTCCCTGTCCCTGTTTTCCCACAGTTTTGTTTTCTTTTACGCCTAAGGAGGGCGGGTGCTGTGTGCGCGACACGTATAGCGGCGTCCAGGGACGAAAATCACTTCCAAGGCTGCTTGTCACGACAGCGCGGCAAGCAAAGCTACCCGCGTACGTGAGCGCGCCCTTCTTTTTCTTTTTTTTTTTTGCTCGTATCCCGCAGCGCACTGCTTTCAGAATATATGTATGCGGCCCTTCCGGTCCCTGTGCGCAAAGGAAACTCGATGAGAGGCGGGAATTCGGGTGGTAAATTTTGATTTTCTGCTTGAGGAATAAATAAGTAAATCAATCAATAAGCACGACAATCTGAGCAGCACAGTTTTCTTTCCGTTTTTGTCTAGTCATCATTAAACTGAGCGCTGCTCATACAGTATCCACACGTGCTGGAAAGGAAGCAAATCGGTCAGGGTCGCGTTCGCTTTGCAAGAGTTTACGGTGGGCCCTTCGTTCTTGTCACGTACGAGCGGTAGTACCGACGAGTGAAAAGCGTGCAGGCATGCGAGCGTAAAATGAAAAAAAAGAAAGAAGAAACGTTAAAAGAAAGAAAAGAATATGCTGCGTCCATCACTAGTCAATGCGCAATATTACAGGTCGGTGTGAACTCCCATTTTATATTGGTGTTCGGGGATACAGCGATCGAAAGAACGCTGCCGAAAGATGGAAGCCAACCACGTCTTGTAGGGCCAGCCAAATTTTATTGTGGCCCCATTCGTTCTCGAATTGGCCAGAACCTTCGCAAGGTGGGAAGGGCGAAGACAAAATGCATAGGAATTTGTTTTGCGTGCATACCTCGAGTGTGCGCACTTTCACCGCTATATAGGCGCCTACACTGTAAAATAATTTACACCCTTAAAAGTGAAAAAGGGTGTAAATGTGTTTGTAACTCACACCCTTATGGAGTAACTTATATACCTGACATCCTAAGGGTGTGAGTTATAGACACATTTACACCCTCTATCACTTTTTAGGGTGTGAATTATTTTACAGTGCAGAAAGGCCGTCGTGAACTATAAAAAGATCGGTGGGGCGCAGTATTGCGCACAAATTGCGGTGAGTGTGCGTCCGAAGCATCCAGTGTGGGGGCATAATAATGCAGCTATTATACCGTGACCAGGCCCTTGGTCTGCCTGAAGGTGTGTACCATCCTGTACTTGTCTGGGATGGGCGTTCGAATTATATGCGCCGTTTGTCACAGGCGGCCTGCCAGGCATAAATGGGACCAAGGCGCCAGCCGGAAATATTTGCGGGTGGGAGGGGGGGGAGGGGGGAGGGGAGGAGTGGCTAGTCACGCTACGGCCCCGAACTTTGCGGGGATAACCGTCACTGCGTAATTGACAAGTCGCAGTCGTCTGCTTGCTATGCCCAACCCCAGTGAGAGGTTCTTTAAATTGTACTATTGCTCACTTTTTTCTCTCCTTAACGTGCCTGATTATACAAATTGCGGATGAACGCTGCACTTTATAACACTGCTATTGAAGTCTACAGGGGAGTACTTTATTAGAGGGAACACGGTGGCGTTCAACAAGGTAACTTCCTCGTGGCGCTATAGCTGGACGCGTCCTGCTCAGCAACAGACGATACGCCATTGGTTCCTCTATGAGCACCGGTACGCTGTATCGACAGTGGAGCATGTCTTGAGCAAAAAACATTGATCATTAATGGTTCATTTATTATGAACAATAATTAAATCAGTAGGAGTATGACAAATGACGTGAAACGATGAAGAGATTAATCAAACAGAGAAATTTATAATTCATTCTTAAATATGGCTACGTCACTGAAAATGACTCTAGCAGCCTGATTTACTATCCGCGAAGAAAATAGTCATGCGCACTATTACCCACATGTTTAATGCTGAGCGCTCTTAAAGGCGGGAGCAAAAAAAAAAAAGAAAATCTGTTGGTCAGTCGCGGTCCAATGACAAGCTTCAAACGAGCACATTATCAGTTGTTCCAAAGCCATAGCTTCTGCGGAAAGTCTTCAGGCGCATTTGTGGAATCACCGTCGCCGTAGTCGCAGTAATGGATAGTAGGCTTTATGACCTGTTTATCCATTTTGAGCCGGCGAGGACCTCAGCCTGGAGTTTTAGGCTCTCTGGTTTAGAAATATGAGGCTGAAATACATGCACAGGAAAAAATTGGCTTTCTTGGCGTTGAGAAATCTGCCGCTTTTCTCTCATTTACTGAATATACCGGGTGTCGCACGTAACTTCAGCCAAACGATAATAATATAGGAATGCCACGTAGCTGGACAGAACCAAAGTAATGCGAAGAAGGGGCAAGGCGTGCAGACAGCAACTAGCTCAGCTCTCTGTCGTTCTAAACCAAGGTAATGTTGTTTGCCGTCGCTTGGAGGTACTCAAACTATTTTTTGCATTCCACCTAATTCGATAATTAGTCTTAATTAATTAATCAACTTCTAAAATTTTATAATTTGATTAAAAGTGTGAATGAGGAAATTGTAGGGCGACATGAAAAACTCCCGATACAGCTTTCTGTTGCTCAGTACGTGCTACGTAAAAGTGTTTTCCCGAGTGTCAAGCAATAATACGCAAAGTACTTCGAGCGGCCAGTCGCGCGGCAATTTTGCGTGTATATGCGGGCTTCTCTATTCTCTGTTTTCGGGGTCAAGTTACATGAGGCACCCTGTATATACTGACATAAACCACAGATTCTTTAACAACAACAGGTTTGCGGGGTTGAATACCTTTAAAACACATATAGTAGCACGCAACACCAAAGCTTACGCAAAGCGTGTACATTTTCTACGAATTGAGACCACCCCAATTACCTTAACTATACGCACGTATTCAAGTAACAGAAGCAACAAAATCACAGGCTGCCTAGTTTAAGAAAAACAGTCGCCTCAGCAGAGGTTAATTTTGTACCGACGGTAAAGGATGAACAACGTTGAGCTTCGCACTAATAATAGCGAAAGAGAATCTGGCACTGAATAGTCGCACGATGTTACTATAAATTGCTTCTATTATTTGTAATTATTAGTGCTTGTATATTACGTGTTATACTTTTTTGTATTATGTGCCTGCGTTATTTTAACTCTGAGTAATTCCTCATCTGTTTATATGCTCATTGCAGTCTACATCACGGCCATTTGTGTGTGTTTGTGACTTTGTTTACGCACTAATTGTGGTGCAACTGGCAGTTGACTTTCATATTGTTACGTTCATGGGTGTATAAGACTGTGCGCTGCCATTTTCTAAGCATATGACGTGGTTTCTTTTCATTTCCTTACATATATTTTTTATATTGTTGTTTCCGCTATGCGAAGAGGAGTAGCCGTCACGTTTATAAGGGGACTACGTGTCTGTCTTTTATTTTTATTTCAATAAAAAAAAATCTGGCTCTTGTGTCGATGTCCATAGCTGGTTTGGCGATGCACGCAGCCTGTTGCAGCAATAGGCCCTACGAACATTTCAGTGAACATTTTCAGTGGCTTCACGCGATCTTGTGGTGCCGTAAAACTGAACGTTTTTATGGAATATATTTGTGTGGCGAAATTTGGCTGGTTTAGCCAGCAGTTTTTGTCGTTAGATTGTTTACAGAACACTACGACCAGATATAGCAGCTTGGTCTATAAGAAAGTATACCGTGTAAGAGTTACTAACAGAACTTTATCTAGGTTTACCAGCATCAATACTCAAAAGCGTTGTGACTTTGTGCATGCGTTCTAACTTACTTAATGATAGGAATCTATAGCGAATCGTAGAAAGATCCGTCTAATGCTGACAATTGCTATACGGTGGCTGAGCGACTGCACCGCCAGTTTCGTCTAGTGATCGCCGTTGTGGAAAACAATGAGGAGAGAACGAACGCTCAAGACGGTCTTCCGAATTCATTATGCAACAGCAGAAACGTCAGAGACTTCCTGTCCGGACGAAATCATGTCGATCACTGCAGTGCGTCAAATACTGAGTCGCGTACAGACTGACCTACTTTAAAAGGAAGCTTTAGCTCGGTATCAACTCCGGTGCCGCCTATTCAAATGCATGCACAACGCAGAACCACATTTCTGAGATAGCCGCAAGACCGATGGTAATGATAATTGTTGTATTTCAGAGATAAAGATAACTTTTAGTGACTGTTATAAGCGGAATTTGGATTTAAGGCTTGAATGTTTTTAAAGAAATCTTCAAAAATTGGTAACCTTGAAAAAAAAGGAATACAAGAAAAAAGTTTCTGAACTCGTAGCACTGCACTAAGAACAGTTGTCGCAGTTCTGGAAACTATCCGTTGAAGCATCCAAAGTAGACAGATTTCGTGGATCAGGTTATATCGTACACGAACTTGTAACATTGTTTACAAATATTTTGTGAAAGACTTACTCACATATTGCTGGTATATTTGAAAACCATGCAGAATACATCAATTTTATTCGCTTTACATGTACTATTAGACGCAATTTACAGAATTGTGATATCGTTTCTCATTGCTGAGTTACAATCTTAAATTTGATAGCTTAGTTTCCTGAAAATTTGTGATTTTGAACAATTGTTATTAGAAAAATGATAGCCTGAATAGAAAATTTACTACCAACTGTCACTGTACTTTAACTTTTTCTTTTAAATGCAACAAAATTCATCAAATTCGTTGCAGTGGTTGCCGAGAAAAACAATTTCTCCTTTCTCATGTATTTGGATAGGAGCTCCCGAGGTAAAGCTTGAGGCGCTTTCTGCCGCCTGGTCTCAAGGCGGAGGCCACTAGCGTGCATCACTGCCAGCCGCAAATGATAGATTAAAAAAAAAAATTGGAGGACGCTTAAGCTTCGCCTTCAAGAGTGGGACGCGACAGCGTTCCCGTCGACCCGCCAAGGGGTATAAGACAATGCGCTACGGCACAGCAATCACTTACGATGCGCCCCGCATCGGACTTAGCGCCCACCTATCACGCGGTGAGCGTCGAGCAACGCAGCGTTCGGCGCGGCAACGAAACGTGCGCCTGAGCGAACGAAACGAACCAAAGAACTCGGTGTCTCGGAGGGGAAACGATCTACGCCAGCCAAACGTCGTGATCGGCACGGGCAGAGAGATAGATAGTAATCTAAACCGGGAGCACGGCGAAGCGTCGTCAGGGGAGAGGGAGTCCCGCGACGCGCCTGGCAGCGGTCCCAATGCGCGCGCGGAGCGCCTCCTGTCGGGGCAGCGCCGTACATTGAGAGGAGGGTGTCTTCTGTGTTTGCCGCAAGATGGCTCTGCGTGTGCGGAAAGCGCAGAAGAAATGCAGCGGAAACGCACTTCGCAACTCGTGTAATTGTGACTTCTGTACGTTACATGTTCATAATTACCGATATACACCGCAGTATAACTTTCCACGGCTCGTTTCGAAGGCAACACCGCATTCACTAGAGGCGCGTTTGCACCGCTTGAAAGCATCGAACTCGTGGCTGAGTGGTAGCGTCTCCGTCTCACACTCCGGAGACCCGGGTTCGATTCCCACCGGGCGAATCTTGGAAGTTGCTTTTTATTTATGAAGCGCCTGCCGTGATTTATCGCTCACGGTCAACGCCGCCGACGCCGACACCCGATGCCGACACCGGCTTTTCTGCGACACGAGCTCCTTAACGCTATCGCGTTAAAAAGAAATACACGGTGGCCGTATACCGTCTCATAGGTACGCCTCTCTCGATATCTTGCACACGTACGCACCCCCTTCCTCTTTCCCTCCCTTGTCCGTGTCTATTTTCGCCACTTTAAGAGATATGTCTTTTATGTGTAACATTGCGCACGACTGACATGTTCTGTTTTTTTTTCTGTCTTGGCGCAGCCAGGCCGTCCCCAACGTGACGCACCATCTAGAGCGGTGCGCGACGCCTCCTCCGAGTCCCCCCACCCTGAAGCAAGCAAACTCGGAGACCCCAGCCATCTGTGAAGGTGAGTTCCATTCTTCATGTTCCTTGCACAGCTACGTGCTCGGTTGTCCGGGTCATCTCTTAAGCAGTCGCCTGGTAAAGGGCCAGCCGGAAGTCGTTCCTCTGTGTCGTTTCTGCTTTCGACTTGTGGTGTCGGATGACTCGAACAGGTGAAACGTAGACCGAACGCGATCGACGGTGTCGGTAAAATGCTGGACTTCATCTTTGCGCATGCAAGTTGTTTTAAGCCAGCGCGAGACCTGCTTCTCGCCATGTAATTTAATTTTTGCCTTATCGTGACTTAGATGCGAGTGTCTTTGCGGTAATCGGTTGGAGTATCCTTTGTCAGGACGGTATGCGACGGCGGTTCCGTGCAGGCGTAAATAATTAGTCGAATACTTATGTCCCACTCAGAAGAAAAGATAAACCGCCGGAGAATCACTAAGCTCAACTACTTAAGATATGTCGACGAATTGGGTGGTGTAAGGGCTGATTTACGTCATATTGCTTGCCTAACACAACTGCGATGCTATAGTTGATCCACCGTGTTGAGTCTTATTGACGGTGGTTGTCAGTGCCCTTCACGAAATGGGGTTTCGAGGCAACCTTGTACGGCCGGATGTGAATGAGTGGCTGGGAATAAAGACGTCCATAACATCGCAGTAGTTCCAGCTTCTAAGAAGCAGTGTTTGCGTAGTTCTATAGCAAGGTTTGTTTAAATATGCGGCAGCAAAATAACGGCTCCTTTCAAAGAATTATTATCCTTTGTTGCGTAGTGTCCCGTACTGATGACAAATAAAACGATGAATTAAAGTTACGGATGTCAGCCTGAAGTTTCGGTATTCTCCAAATCGTTCTTGAGCGACTTGAGCAAACAACGTATACAATTAAAAAAGAAGGCACACTTTTACTAAATAGAACAACTGCGGATCACTGTGAAAACGGCGCCTCTGAACCGAGCTGATTCATTAGCGCGTGAAGCGAACTTGCCTGCCTGTACTGGTCGGCCATATTTTGCATCCATCGAAGTCGCTAGTCTCTGCATTTGGGCTTACTCCTTTGGTCTAGACTTGATGTTCATGCTAACCAGATTTTGAACTCTCACGACCCCAATACCACACGCAGAAGAAAAAAAAATATCAGGAGCCCAGACAAGCCACAGATGGCTTAACTTGGAGTAGCCGAAGCAGGGGCGACTACGGAAGTGCGTCACTCATTTCCGCTTTCCGCACGCAATGAGGACGAATCGCACCGGCCTGTCGTAGTCTCGCTTTGCGTGTGTTCGCGGCCCATTCTGGGTCTTCGTCCGCGATCGATTTCGAGTAGTGCCACGGAAAGGGAGCTGCCGGCCCTTGGGGCGTTATTGGTTCGTACTTCGTAAAGAAAGAAAGAAAAAAAAACAGCTCGTGAACGAGTTTTCTGGCGGCAGTACTGTTACGTTAAAGGTTCTCTCTTCTTGGAAGGTCAGTGCTTGATCTCACCGAGCCCCGGGCTAGTTTCCTGCTGTTTCTGTGGCTAATTGTGTTTGGCAACGACGACAGAACACTCCGGCTGAAGCTTATTGTCCATTCGTGCGTGGGGTAGGGCACTTTATTGAGAAATAAGCCACTATAAATTCTTGCAGAGACCACGGTACGCAAGAACTTTATAAAATTATCAGGTGTAATGAGGACTTAAAATCCTGGTGGTGCTTGGAAAAGAGAAACAAAACAAAGAGGACCCAGGGCGATGGAGACTCGCGATCAAGTGTGCGGGCGAATAAGGGAAACATCCGACCAGAGCCAGCGTTTCGAGGCAAGTGGACTTCTTTTTGTCAGGGCAACAACTGCTTTCTTTGGCTGAAAGGGAGCTGTAAATCCGTGTGCTTTGTTTTCGCAGGAAAACAGTAAGTGGAGATAGGCTTTGGACAGTTGAACAACGAATTTTAAAGATTTGAGGGACACCAAGAAGTGTCAGCTTGATAGCAGAAGTGTCCCTAGGAAATGAAAATAATGAGTACATATACATGTCTTGCCGAAAGCTAAGAGAGAGCAAGAAAATTGAATGAAGCAAATACACTATAGCCAGTAAATGATGAAAGTATATAAAGAAGCATTCAGGGAAGCATGGCTCGTAACAAATATATATATATATATATATATATATATATATATATATATATATATATATATATATATACGGAAAAGGGGGATATACTCACATTTGTTCCGACCTGATGTAAGATTTCGAGGGCCAAACGTTGCTATATATAATCCTGTAATTTGTGTAATTGATATATTACAGAGCCTTGATAGATTCTAAAGATTCAGAGAATTTAAACATTGGTGCTTTTGGCTGCAGTGCTCCGAACGGTGTCTATTTAATATAACGTTCACTGACTGCCCTGTGTGACCGCTATGTTGTTTTTGAGAAAGCGAACATTCCAGCATGTAAATGATGCTGCAAATCAGTTCTACGGAAGCCAGCAAGGGGAAGGAAGGTTCTCTTTATGAGAAAGCCGTACGGGTTTCCTTTGTAGCTTCGCATGACAGCCGGGAGAATGACGATTTTCTTCTTTTCTGCTATAAAGCTGGATTTGATTTGGTGCTCATAGTCGCTTGCAGTGCTATCTTTTTCGTAATTTCGAAGCTGCTAACAAACTTTACAGAGCGCGCGAGAACAGCTTGTCATGTTGTCGGTACACCTAGGGTTGAAGCTTCTCAAGGCTTTCCTTTCCTATAGGGAACAATTGCTTTTCTGTCTTGTCAAGAAAAGCAACTGTTGCCCTGAAAAAGACAAGTCCTCTTGAAACATTCACTCCAGGCTGAGCTTTTTTACTTTTTTGCACAACAAAAGGAAGCAGAACGAAGGGAGGCTGCCAGTGCGCACGCACATAAAATAAAAAAAAAGAAGAGAAAAGGGGCTTCGACATTGTGTATACTGACAGGACAAGCACCGGTTCTCCCAGCCGAGCCTTTATTTGAAATGCTGGGAAATTTAGACATGTAACAACTATGCTTGAATGGGAGAAATACGTAAACAAACCAAGCTGGCACCAACGTATCCCAAGACAACAAAGCAATGCGTACCGTAGCTGAAAGGTAGAAGACAAAGGTCAGCAAATAACTTCTACAATTCTACCTTTCCAGCTTGCTCACTTTATGCCGTCCTAATAACTGATCATTGACGATGCTCGTGAAAGGAGGAGAAAATAGCCTCGATAATATGAACGATGGCCTGCAAAAAAAAAAAAGATCAATGCGTCGCGATAATTTCGATGCATGCCGGGGAACATCAGCTAGCCATCAGCTAGGCATAAGGGTGGACAATAGGTTTGGTTTTTGCTTTGCGAATTCGGCTACTGTGTGTTACTAATGAGAAAAAAAAAGAGAGAAGAAGATAGCACTACCACTGCTGAGTTGCTAACTCTGCTGTGTGTCGTCTCGCCTGAAGAAGGTAATAGAGTGTAGCAGAGAACAATGAATGCATACACAAGGGACAATGCTACAGACTGATTCTTTAGGCCCCGTAGTGTTCTGCTGCCGCTGGTCCTGCCTCGGCAAGGGCAGAGCCACATCCATTCTGAAAATAGATGCTTGAATAGACTAAAACGTATAAAAATAGAAAAAAAAGTGATGGCCTGCGAGCGCAATCAAACCACATGTGGCAAAAGAAAAAAAAAGAAAAATAGAGTAACGAAGGAGCCATAAGGGGAGCCTTTAGCGAAAATTGAAGTTTGACTGTGTTTGACGCTTTCCTACCTCAGCCGCTGCGTGGACCGCAAGGATGGGTTCAATACACCTTGCAAAACGCCCTAAATATCTGGTCAGTCGTACTCCACCCCATGATATGCCTTTCTTTTTTTTTCTTCTGCGCCCATATGACTGCGCTCTATGTTCTGTGCGAGAATATCGTGTCCACTGAGGGCTTTCATATTTAGTGATGCAACAGACGGCTTTCGGGCGGATGAGAAGTGATAAAATACTGTCGAGATCTGTGTCGCGGAGCCCCCGAAAGAACACAGTTATTTACAAAATTGTTTGCCCAGGCGGACGCGAAGCATCAATATTCAAAAAAAAAATTAACAGCAATCTTGAGGAGCAGATTCAAAACACCTGCTTGATATATTTCATTTACTCGTAGTTGTCTTTGCTATATCTTAAGCCTACTATACAGGTATTACGCCTACGACTCGTAAACTATTCTAATTAATTATCCCCAAGCCCAAAACAATTATCTTCTTCAGGACAAACGCTGCGGCTTGATGGGGTACAATGATTCAACAGACACAACATAAGCAGAGAGAGGAGAGAGAGAGCTAGAGAGAGAGAGAGAGGAAAGACAGGGAGGTTAACCAAGTGTTAGTCTCCGGTTTGCTACCCTACACTGGGGTTGGGAGATAGGGGTTCGAAAGAGGACAGAGAGAAAAGGGTTAAAAAGACATTCACATACAAAGACACGCACACGAAGGGCGTTCCAGTTAGAGACGTTCACAATGGCCGGTAGATCGCAAGAAGCTCAGTTGCGCTTGCACTGCCTTCTTCTGTGACGTTAGGCCCTGTCCATGGCGTGAAATTCCTTTTCCCGATAGTGGTCGGTCGTCCAGCTGGTTGAGTTCGTGGCGAAGGGATTCCCTGTGTGGACTGTACTGTGGGCAGTAGCACGAAATATGGCCAATCGATTCTTCAGGGCCGCAGGGGTCACAGGTTGCCGTGTCAGCCATCCCTGTACGGAACGCATAGGCGTTGGCAAAAGTAACGCCCAACCACAGTCGATACAAAAGCGTGGCGTCCCCACGGCGGAACTTTGATGGGACTCGAAGGCTTAATGTGGGATCAAGGGAGTACAGTCGGG
This sequence comes from Dermacentor albipictus, assembly GCF_038994185.2. NCBI lineage: Eukaryota > Metazoa > Arthropoda > Arachnida > Ixodida > Ixodidae > Dermacentor > Dermacentor albipictus. The sequence goes on along the minus strand of NC_091821.1, from coordinate 260,467,725 downwards.
AATTTCTTAAAAGAGGGTCATTCCATTGCGACGTGGTGCACTGGCGAGCAAGCAGGCAGAGCTTCCGTGCTGCGTCATTTCTAGAAAATGGTATAAGGAAGAGGTGACTGTGTAGCTATCTGAGCTAAAAAAGCTGTCTCCTAATTAGAATACTGAAGCATTATCGCGAACCTGCTTTCTTTAATCTATCTTCCCTCTTCAGTGGAAGATGCAGCCAATGTGGCGATTTAGAAACAACCCTACGTGATGAGAAACTTGGAGTAACATAATAATGAGATTTAGAAACATATTTATTGTTTCCAAAGAAAAAGTAGTTACAAAATAACAAATATACAGGCGAGGGTCCCTAAGTGAAAGAACTGTAGTGGGACCCTCAGTTAATAATAACATCATTGATGGCGATATCTATGAGCAACAAATGAAGGTTATTATCAAATAACATTGACAGATTAAACACATTATTATACCTTTCATTTCAAATCAATAAAAAAACATGACATAAAAGAAAGCCGGAAAAAAGCATGGATGAAACAAAAGAAGTGACATTTGAGACAGTAGTCAAAGATACACCGCCAGGATCGTAGTACAGTTATCGCTGGAAATGATACTTAAGGTATTTTTTAAAGATTTCAAGAGAAGTACAGGATTCTATAGTTGATGGTAATTCATTCCAAAGAGTGTACAATTCCATCAGGGTACAAAAGCGGATGTCAACCCGACTACAAAGGACAGAAGAATTTAATGACAAAGGAAGATAAATCAGAGCAAAAAAAAAAAGAAGGCACTGAATTAGTACTTTCGATGTCACTTTCTGTGAGGAATGACCAAGAACAACAACAAATCTATGAACCGGGTTGAAATTCGAACTCGCGTCTCAAGGGGAATGGGAAGAAGACGGTGCAGTCTTTTCTGCATTTTGTTTCCCATTTTATCTTTCTTTGCTTGCCTTTGGAGTCATTATTTTCACGACAGTAGCACTACGATCATCGGGAGAGGGAATCAAAGCCTCACACAACCATCCTGGGTCATCTGAGCTCTCTCTGTGTACAAGGAAACAAGAAGTTGAAAGGGTGCCTTCGGAGTCTTCCACGAGGAAAGCAATTAGAGGCGTGAACTAGCGCTAGTCGCCCAGGCAGAACACAAGGATGGAGTCGCGGAAACCGCCGCTTGTTTCGAAATCAAAAAAGGAAACAAAATGGGCGGAAACCGTAACACACAAAACGGGGGAAGCACGTCGTTGAGTGTCACCGAGTCTTCCTCTTCCCGTGACGGGAGGGCGTTTATCGCTCGCCATTTCCTGATTGGTGCTTCCTGCTCGGGATTCGCCGCAAGGGGAGCGCTGGACACCGTCTGACCGCGCAATGACGAGTCTGTTCGTTCGTTCGCACTCGCGAGTACCCGACGGCGCCTTCCGAGCTGTGGCACAGTGAGAGCGGGCCTCGAACGGTTCGATAGAATGGATGGCCTGCCTTGAATGGAGGGAAGGTGAACGTCGGTGGCGGCGGTGCGCGGTTCCGTGGCTAACGACTTGGAAGCGCGTCATTTCTCACCCTGCTTTGAAGTCGCGCCAGTCAGGCCGCTCGGAGGGAGTAATTTGAATCGAGCTGCCCTCCGTTTGTCGAGACTTTCGCGCGTGCGTGCTTTGCGCGATTCGAAGGGCGCACAATCTTGCAGAAAAGTGCAAAGAATGAAAAAGAAAACTGAGGAGAGCCAGGGAACATGAGAAGCAAGACGGCCCTGGAAAGGGGGACGATGATGTCTTGCTTCTCCCGTGGCGACACGTCCGAACAGTGATCCCAGTTTTACAGCTTTCTAATAAAAATAACAAGAGCTATACGGAGTAGTCTCTCCTACAGAGCACCCAACGCGGAAGCTCTATAACGTTTTGGTGCCGAAAATGAGGTCACGGGTTTGCCTCCTGGCTGCTGAGACTGCGTCCTCATAAACTGATAATACAAAAAGATTTAGGTGCGAGTTGAAGAACCCCAGGTGTCCTAAATAAATCAAGATCCTTCCACATTATAGACCTAGTGTTGCTTTGGTGCAAGAAACCCATACGTACGCACGCACGTACGCACGCACGTACGCACGCACGTACGTACGTACGTACGTACGTATGTACGTATAATCAATCAATCAATCAATCAATCAATCAATCAATCAATCAATCAATCAATCAATCAATCAATCAATCAATCAATCAATCAATCAATCAATCAATCAATCAATCAATCAATCAATCTTGCGGTATCATCCGTCCTTCAATATACGGGAGCACTTTGAATCTGTTATCACTGCTTGAATTCGTACCAGCCTGCTTTTCGTACCAACCTGCTTGGAAAGATATGTTATAAGGCAACAGAACATAAAATTTCCTTATCTGCCCTGTTTGCTTAGAGTTAGTTACTTGCAGGCGTGCCTCAGTGTCATAACTTGTTGGCGTACTGAAGACGAGGTCACGGATTTGGTATTCGGCCACGGCGACATGTCGATGAAGCAAGCATGAAAAAAGCACTTATTAATTTATGTTTATTGAGGTGTTTAGCTAGAGTGCGGACTTTAAATATACATTTTCAGAGCGCGAAAAGTAAACAAGAGCCTTTCTTCCCCGAACAACGGTACCCTTGTCAAAACTCGACCTTCGGCATTTAAAACGTAATAATAATAATAATAATAATAATAATAATAATAATAATAATAATAATAATAATAATAATAATAATAATAATAATAATAATAATAATAATAATAATAATAATAATAATAATAATAATAATAATAATAATATATTTATTTATGCACCACAAGAAAAAATACATAGTAAGCGGGCCTGTCGAAGCCTAAATGGCTTGTGTGACTAGGCCCGGCAGTGCCGGCAACAGCGATGAGGTCAATGTATGTGCATACATGCGTACCCTTATGCCGACAAAACATTGTGCAAACAAAATGGAAATTAAATACATGTTAATAAAATGTAGCGTGAACATATTTTCACGCTTATATAGATGAAAAACAGAAAATTTGATACATGGTAGTCTAACATAGTAAACATGTTTTTTATGCTTACATAGAACAAGAAACAAAAAATTGAAGACAAGTTATGGCAACGTAATAATAATAATAATAATAATAATAATAATAATAATAATAATAATAATAATAATAATGTTTACTGTCACAAAAACATAGAGAACGTGCTTTTCGATGTCACGTTAAAAATTTCGTCGCGCAGTTTGTTAAAGATGTCCGGCAAATATGCACAGCGTCTGGCCGCACTATACCTTGTGGCTGAACGAGGAACTGCGTAACGGACGTGTTTTCTAAGCTCTCTTGTGGCAGCACTTTTTTGTTTGGAAGCACAATTCCAGAGATGTATAACAACAACTGTTTTAATAAGCAAAGAGTGAAAATTCGGTAGACCAAGTACACGGAAGATATTTACAGCTGTTACCATTAGGGAATTGTGGGCAACATTTTTAAGAATATTTTTTTATAATCCTGTCTAGCCTGCATCTCCAACGATCCGAACAGAAGTCGTAGACTGTAATGCCATATCTCAACACTCTGTAACCCAGTGCGTGTACTATAATCTTTTTTGCAGACAAGGGTGCGAAACTTTTGATATTAAACAACAGCCAAGCTACTGACCTCAGTTTAGAACAAATAAATGAAAAGTGATGTTGCCGCGATAAGTTACTATCGAAATGGATTCCCAGGTATTTCACACAGTCCACGTATGGAATAGGCGCACATTTACAAGAAACACAGTCCGACTCATGTAAGTAGAGAGGCATGTTAATTACAGTGATCTTGAGTGGAGAGCAAAAACAAATTGTGTTTTGGGGCATTAACAACAGTTCCATTATTAGTGAACTAAAGCATTACCTCGTACGCGTCATTTTGCAACATTTCAGTGGATATTTTGTAATATGTTTCGCCAATAACACAGCGTCGTCAGCATAATGGAGCACGGAACATCTGGAAGTTAATAATAATATTACAGGCTTACTATTATAGGCACCTATTTATTTCGTTAGTTCCATTGCTCCGCTTCCACCTTTGCTAATCGGCATTCAAAAGTTTTGGTGACTGGAATCGGAGATCCCCAGCCCCCACGTCGCTGTGGCTTAGCCGCAGTAAGATTCACCTTGCAGCAAAGCAATCTTTACAGCGACATTTCAGCTATCCTATACCGGATGTTTCACGCAGCTTGAGCGCAGCATTTAATTCAAGGTTCGCTATAAAATTGATTGAGAGCTCTACAATACAGAAGCCCATGAGCGCAGTCACGTGTTCCTTTTTTTTTCGCGGGACTTCGCGAGATTTCTTTAGATGCCGCAAAATAAAAAAGAAGAAAAAAAAGCACCTCGCACGGGGTACATAGCCGCAAAAAACTGGATCGGTTGTTTCTGAACCTCTCTACAAGGTAAGGGAACGCCCTTAGCGCTAAAGCGAATATTAAAATTATTGTCGTAAGTAATCTTTGTTGAGTAACTAATTATGTGGCATATAAAAATACTTTGAGGCGCGCCACATAACGGCAAACAATATGTCGTTGGTATCGCCCAGCTGCAGTTTATCATTCTTTTTCTTTAAATCCTTGGCTCAGGTTACGTAATACGCCCGGTATGTCGGCTGTGAGACATGCAAAATGCCAATCCACACGCAATGATTGCTGTTCGTGTAAAGCTCACTGTTAATTTTTTTTTTAATCCTTGGCGACATTTAATTGGCGCACGAAGGAAGGAAGAACGGAAGAAAGAGAAGGGGGCAGGGATGTTAACCAGAAATGCGTCTTGTTAGCTACCCTACACAGGGGGACAGGAAAGGGGGAAGATGAAGCTGACATGGAGAGAGGGGGAAGGAAAAATTCAGTGAATTCGCGCACGCGCGTGGAGGGCCCCACGAAGTCAAAACCATTTACACAGGCCAGTCGCCCTCAAGAAAGACAAAAGCTGCCTTCACAACTGCCTTTGCTCAAATATCCAGCATCACGAGGTACGAAACGCCTCCCTGTGGCGAAACGGGTTTGATATTTTCCGGAATGATGTGTATGCTGGAATGCTCTTCTTCAGTACCGCTGCTAATAATCCGCAAAACCATGGTAGGAGCTGTACGATTTGGCTGGGCTGAACACGTAATAGTGTTTCTAGGTACTTAATTGGGGTTCTCGAGCGTACTTATGAATATTAGTTTTGTATCTTCATCCATGGGGAGCTGCTTGACTAACCAGTGGGAAAGTTCGAGAACGCGAATGTTGCTCGCTTTGTGATGCCGTACTCGTTCCAGTCTTTTTAACCGCCACAGTGTTCCAGGAGCCTACATTGTCCTATGAAACTGCATATAAAAATAAATAAATAAATAAATAAATAAATAAATAAATAAATAAATAGAAGACTAAATAAATAAATAAATAAATAAATAAATAAATAAAAGAAGCAGCGATAAACCTTCGCCGTATGAGCGAAAGTATCGACAAAATAAGGTGCCATGAGGCCTTTTTCTTTCTTTTTTTTTTGCAAAACTACATTGCATGACCTTTTCTGCATTCTGCAACAACGAAACAAGGCCGTTGGGCACGTCTGACATTCTAACACGCCCAGGTAGGCCTGGTGCAGTGTAAGTAGTTACACTGGAGATGACAAAAATAAGGGCCCTATAACGTAAAACTATTCCAATATGTTTTTATTCCAATCTCCTGACGCCAAATTTGCGTAACCACCGATGCAAACACCGGGCAGTCACCCGCAGGGTTGTCTGAACAGACCAATCAAACGCTCTCCTCGTTCATAGGAAGTCACTTTTGTTTGCTTGAAAAACATATAACATTGCCTACACTGAGCGGCTTGTCTTATCTCATTGGCTGACAAGAGGCAAAGAGCATGCTAAATTGGAGAGGGATTCGATGGGGCCGAACCACGGCACTGAAAATTGATAACCGGATGAGCAAGATGGTGCCGGCGTCTGTGATTTGTCCGCTTTCCCTTACTTAGCTTGCGGTGGCTCGTCGACAATCGAGGCGGCATTCAACGGAGGCTTAGGAATTATGCTAAAATGGACCAGCAACAAAGAAGAGCTGGCAGAACGAGGTCGTAAACGTGCCGAAAGTGCTCGAAAACGTAACACGGCCACGCAAGAAGTCTTCTTGCATGCAAATAAACCCATGCTCTCCGGCAGGTGCCAGTAGCCAGTGCCTGAGTGATCGGCGGCAGCCATCTTTTATTCCTTTCGGAACGGGGCAGCCTGCGGCTATTCGGAAGATAATTCAGTTTTGTTCGGCATATTAATGCATCTTTAACGCGTACACGTCACTTTTACGCGGTGAGTTTTTGCGGCTTTGTGACGTCGCGTGACAAGCAGGTGAAGTGGGTGAGCACGAAAACTTTTGACGAATAGCCGAGGGCTAATGGCGCAAACGCTTCGAATCAGAAACAACTATTTTTCTTTCGTATGGTCAAATCATGCATAATCAGTGCGTACACGTCATATCAGATGGGGAGCTATCGCGGTTTTCGTGACGTCGCGTGACAGACAGGTGAAGGGGGGGTGGTCCAGAAAAGTTTTTCCCCAATCGCGGAGGGCTGATTGCAGAATTGGAATAGAAAAGTTTGGAATAGTTTTACGTTATAGTGCCCTAATATCGCTCATGATTAGGCATTTTTTCCCGCGTGCTGTACCTTGGCACGCCAGTAGGCCACCGTAGTTGGAACACCAGGCGGTTTGCATGCTCGCTGAACTGCGACGTTTGCATGGACGCCTAATCTTTTATCGGTGACGCAGAGAAAGTTTCTTACACCCTCGCTGCTGCGATGACGGAACCCAGTTGCCTCAAGTTTTCATGGTGCCAATAGTTGCTCAACTGCAACGCGTGCAGTTCCAAAGTTAATGAAATTAAAAGGCACAGTGCGTACGTATAGGGCCGTGTGTAACAGTTCATCGGTGCCTCTCAAATGACGCCGTCCACGCACAGCGGTGCGTCACACTCGGCGCTCGTACGACCACCGGGACGCACGGACGCGCTCACGTGGCGTGGTCTACGCGTCGTAAACCGTTGCGCGCGGGCGGGGTGCGATATATCACCGCGCTCTCCAGCTCAGTGGACCGCGCGGCCTAGCTGTCATGGCCTTCGCGAGTCACGTTTCCGCTCCTGCATGTTGATCTTATACCTGCCCGGGGGAATCGAACAGGTGCACGACGGTCGGCGTATCTGGCTGCGCGCGAGCATAGACGCGCGTTCTTGCTGCCTACGGTGCTATAGGCGGCATAACGATTTGCCATATGGGAGGGGGGTAGCTGCGCGGGCCCTAGCGATGAATTGTTTTTTTCTTTTAGGCGTGAAGCTTCTTTGTGGGCTATAACCGTTCCCTCGGGGAACACAAGGCGTTGCAGGCACGCATGCGGAAGGTCCTTTTTTTTTTTGCAGAGTCTCCAGAACAGGGTTCCTTTCATCTAGGTATTTCGGACACGACCACAGAAAGTGTTCGATGTCTGCTGTCGCATCGGATGCCGTGCTGTTCAGAGAATTGATACACCCCGTTTTAAATAACCGTGCTGGTGTACGAGCAGATCCTGTCCGTGTTTGATATCGAAGTAAGGCTTCCTCTCGACGAAAGTTCTTGGTTACGCAGGTCATACGTGGTGGAAACTAAAGTGGCCCAAACTGATTACGAATGTCAGGTTATTTAACTTAGTTACTATTTGGTAAATTCACTTTGGGAGGATGACAGAGCACTGCATATGCAAGAACATCAGCTTTTTCATTGCCAGCCATATCAATGGAGGGGCAATCCACTGAAATATTACTGTGAAGCCTTTGTTGCCGAGTTCTTTCATGAAGGCTAGTTCACAAGGCACGGATGTATGTGCGCTTGCTGTGCTTCTTGCATCTTTTTCTCATATTTTTATTTCTCTCTTTCCAATCCATGTATGGTTCCTGATCGCATGCCTCGTTCTAGTTCGCGTGTGAGTTTATTTATTTTTTCTTTAGTTGTAGTTTCACTCCTGCTGCCCTGCTGAGGAGCGCAGCTGCCTTCTGTTATATCAGGCAGGTTTCATAGCCGTTTGCTTCGTGAACGCGAGAGTTTATTTTCCAAAGCCACCTTTTCCACCCGAGAGCTACGCAAAGTCTGTTACAATCAATGAATCCAAATGGCCCAAGGGACCAATAAAGAGAAATACGGGCTGTTCTTGCCTCGCAAGCCTTTTGCAAGGTTTCACTCCGCTTAAGCGCCTTATTTGTGTCCTTGTTGTTCTTACCGATTACCGATGAGGCAAGCGTTGCGTAAGAACTTTCAAAGAGCCTGCATCACAGCATGTGTTTCGCTAATCTAATTGGCTAAACACTTTTGCACCTGGGTCACTTCTTCAGGCTATACAATTCAAAGAGGCTTTATTGTATTTCTAGATTAACTGATTCCTATGCAGTCTTCGTTTTATCGTTTCAATGGTAAGGAAAACTAAACAGCTCATTCAACGCCGGAGGCACTGTGCTTGGTGCTTTCGTTGCTTCGTCGTTCGTTTCTTTTTCTAACTGCAATATGTTGTTTTAGTTGTAATCTGAGCAGCCAAATATCCCTGCCCACTCCTGTACTGAGCCTGTGGGCACCGTCTTGAAACCGTCGAGCTCTTGGCGGCATGGCCCGTACAGGTTATACGCATAGCGCATGCATGCACTCTTGTTTTTATGGCAACCTCCTTAATCAACGTCCAAATGTGGTGAAAACGCCGGACGACCGACGAACAGCAACATATCTCCTTCCTAAATGAGACGGTGTCATGACGGAGCGTAAAAGTTAAATCGTGTGGTATAACACGGTGGGTTACGAGGGACGCCGTAGCCGAGGCCTCCGGATTATTTTTGATCACCTGTCCTTCTATAACATGCCCCACGCCTCTTGAATCGTCGTACGTCCACTTTATACGTGCAGCTAGAACAAGCACGCATTAAAGATTTGTGCCGAGCGGTGCGAGCAATCGCGGGCCCAGTGCCCTTGCCACAACCTCGCCGGGATAGCGCGGGCCCTGATTGCACCTTTTTTTTTTTTTTACGCGACAAATCTACGGGCGGATTGGGCGTCCCTCGCTGCACCCGTGCCGGGGGCCATATCGAGAAATGCCGCGTTTTTGACAAGGGCGTGCCGCGTCCACGGTCGCGCAGGTGCGGGCGCTCGCACACACGTTCGTTTGCGTCACGGCTGCCTCCCCCGCTTCGTGCCGGCCGTATTTGACGGAGTCGCCCCTGCGGTTCTTTCGGGTCCTTTTCGCTTCCATCTACCTTCTTTCGATCTTCTATTCCTCTTTGGTGGCCCTTGGTGTCAGTTTAAAGCAAACATCGACAAGCGCCATTTTGGAAGGGTAAAACGGATTGCCCAGAGGAATCGCAAGATGAAAATAAGAAACTGAACAGGACGAAAGAACGATTGGCTGGCGTGGATTCCCTTAGTTCCCGGCGAGAGGGGGATGGGCTGTGGAGGTGCGGTTGGATGAGTCTGGGGATATGGGGGAGGGGCGTGAGTTGGAAAAGACACGAAAGGCGGGAAATCGGTGGCGCGCGCTAGGTGGACAGTGGCGCGTGAATCGATGGTCCTTGGCCGTGTACAAAGGAGGGAGGCGCCCTGGTCGATAATTCGAGCAAGGTGCTAGCCGTTGGAGAGGCACTAGTGGGAATGGGGTGGGGGTAAGCACGTTGCTGCAGCTCATAAAGCTGGCAACCAAGAATTTTGAACTAGGCGTGTATAAACTTGCACAAGCTCGCAAGCGTGACACTTCACGCGTTGCTCCAGGAACATTTGTCTTTTTTTCGTCTTTTCTTTTTGTCGCGTTGTTCCATGCCGGTTCGTTACTTTCTCTTTCTCACTGAAAGGAACATATGTGTAGAGTATTCATACCATGACTGGAATTAATCCTTAGGTAAGGCGGGAGGAGGCGAGGGAAAAACTGTCGAACAGGTCATACGCCGTCGAGAGGGAAACGAGCGGATTTTGCATGTGCCCTTTATCGCGCAGATGCCTTTATGTTTTTCTCTTCACTCCTCAGGCTGCCGCGTTGAACCATATTTACCGTTATAGTTCTTTCTGTACTGTATTTCTCGGCATTCTGCAACGCTGAAAGCGGGTGATTTGCATGGCAATAGGTAGAAACTATCTGTTTTTCGTGTAGTTCTGCATTCGTCTCTGCCCGTGTCCACCGGAACTTCTTGCAGCCATTTTCCCCGAGAGAATTTAGAGTTCGGTCAAGTCACCCCCAGTTGCCGGACTCACGAAACCGTTTACATCTAAGTTGAAAACGTTGCTTTCACTGCCGCTCCTCCACACTGCTCTATTTATCGCCATAAGAAGCAATGAAGGAAGAAAGCAAATCTGAGACACAGGTAGACAGTAGCAGCAAAACAGGAGAGTATGCACCATATCAATTCTTCTCGCCATATTCTATGTAGCACTTGTCATTGGAATTATTTTCGTAGACGCAGGTGCGTCTGCAGCGCCATTTTCTTTAGTTAAATGCATCCCTCAGTAGTGGAGAAACCAACAATTCTTGAGAGACCTGCATCTTATATCTGTAAGGTCGTTCCTGGAGTCTCTCTCTCTCTCTCTCTTTTTTTTTTTCATTTCGTCCTCTCAGCCGACGTTCGCATTTGTCATTTCAATCTTTCTGCCATTTGCAATTGCAAAACGCAATCGCATGCGCTGGATGAAGAGAAAGCTTTTTGTAGACTGGATCAAAGAACGGGGCTGAAATGGTCTGACCCGCACCTTGAGTTTCATATTTCTCGGCTCGTCTTGTGCAAGCTTTAATCTTGGGACGCTTGGGAGGTTTAATCTTTTCGCAACGCCTCTCGTGCTGCATCACAGGCACACTTTGGCCCCCTTTTTTTTCCTTTGTTATCTTGCGTTACTCGCTTTCCGATTTTCTTTCACACTCACCCTTTCGAATTCTCAGTCTTCCTGGGTACTTCGTTTACGACACTTCTAATTCGTCCTGGTTGGAAACAAAAGGTGGGCCCCTGCAGGTCTAAGTCACCGCGGGGATGCGCCAATCAGGAGGAGGCTGTGAGAACAAGACTCGGCGACGTGGAGGCAGCCTATGCTTCCGGCAGGGGGTGGCGAGCGGCACTGGGGCACCGAACACGCGCCGGGCGTGGCACGTGGCGGTGACTGGGGCACGCAGACTCTCTCCGGCAGGAACCTCGTGATTTCCACCTGAGCCGGCACAGGAGCGCGCGCGCGCTCCCCTGGCGAATAAAGCGTGGGCGACGTTCTTGTGACCGTCGGCGTTACGTCAGCAGGGTCACCTGGTCTTTCGTTCTTGTCAGCTTAGTTTTCTTAAAATTTTTTTAGAGTCGGAGATAAAGGCAGAGGGGTCATCGCGCGCTGCTATATTAAGAAAGAAACGGTTTGGAGAGAGAAAATTCGCATGACCTTTCTGCTTATCTAAGGCCCCCTTTGGTAACGCTTTGTTATCGAATAAAGGTCGGAGTAAATGCCCCCCTTCCAGAGATGCGTGCTTCAATGTCGTTGACCTTCAGCTGCGCTGTTTAGCCAAACACCATACACTTGACATTGAAAGTGGGCTTAGTATATTTTAGGATAGCGTTACATACAACCTTTCGCCTCATTTGCTAAGCAGCAATGATGTCCGCAAGACTATGTTAAAAAGTTCTACTGTCAAAAAACTGACCTTTGGCTGTGATGTATGGGGAACGGGTTCGGTATTGCAGTAGCTAGAAGACTTGAGTGTTATTCAAGTGCCATTCCATCGAGAACGTATCAACTTACTTGCACCACCAATATTCCCACCATAAATCTGTCATACCCTTCAAAACAATATGAAGCAATTGACCTTACGATGTGTTAGCTCTTCTTACCGCCAAGTAAAAACACAGTAGAGATGGAGTCTATTCGCGTGTATCTTGATGCATAAAAAATATTCTTAACGTAACTACAGCATCTCGCATACTAATAAGCGCTGTGTCCTGCAGCGCTTATTAGGCGGAGGAATATCACTGTCAGTCCACGCCATTCTGCGGAGCGCATATTTGCTTGCTGCACGAAACGCAGCCTTAGCGACCGTTCTGTGTGCAGTTCTTTTTTTTTCTTTAAAATGAGGTTGTTAGCCTCGCTATAAAATTATCATCATCATGAGACAAAAATTATCATCATCAGTAATGGCTCATACCCTTCGTAATGTCGAGTCTACAAGCCCTCAGCAAAGACAAGCGAGCAGTGCATACATTCATTGAAATCACGCATACAACGTACAGAACCGTGTACGTGTAACTAAAGAGCAAACTCAAAACAAGCATCTGTCATCATCTGTAATGGCTCATACCCCCGTAAGCAATGGGTGATGCCCTCGCAAGCAAGCGAAAGATTGAATGGTTCATACCCCCTTAAGGCAGAGGCTACAAGCGTTCAGCAAAGTGAAGCGAACAGTGCACACTTTCAGTGAAATCACCCATACAGCACACAGAACAGCATACGTTTCAATAAAGAACAAGGTCCAAACAAACATCTGTACCATCAATAAGGCATTGCGTGCCCCCCTAGTGGTTGCAGGGATGGTTTTGCAACGGCTTCGCTGGATATCCACTTTCTCAGGAATGGGATGGCGAGTCACTCTTTCTTTCTTTCTTTCTTTCTTTCTTTCTTTCTTTCTTTCTTTCTTTCTTTCTTTCTTTCTTTCTTTCTTTCTTTCTTTCTTTCTTTCTTTCTTTCTTTCTTTCTTTCTTTCTTTCTTTCTTTCTTTCTTTCTTTCTTTCACTGGAGCCTCACCGGCCAGATGCAGGCTGTATGCCGTCCACTGTAAACAGCTAGCCTCCTTTATCTCTGTTTCCTAAATTTACTCTCGCCTTCCTGTTTTATTTTTGCACGACGTTACGCAAAAATGGCGCAAAGACAAAATAAGCGTATTATCGGCAGTGTCAGCAGTGTCGGTAAATACGCACTGTCGGCCTCTTTATCTTCAGTTGCGCAGAGTCTGTATTGTCTCTCGAAACATTCGCATCAGTTCCATTCGGTGAACGCTACCGTAAGCTGCAAGGCTATCTCCTTTTGTTCTATACACGACTGAGGAGGGCTTCTTCAATCCTCTTTTCGGGCCGAATCTTTGTTTTGTATATAAGGGCCGAATAGGTTCGTGCTCGCTAGTCCATCTTCTTTTCCTTCTCTCCATCTTGTAAACGTTAGAAAGGCGCTTGAATTGAAACATGCTCAATTTTGTTAATTATGCGCGAACAGCGCAAAATGACCGTTCTTGAACAGATATTTGTACTTCGCACTTACAATCTGTTTCCGTCGCTTCTTGATGATACGTTTATTTTTGGTTTCAAATAATAAATTGTCACTAAAAGAGTATGCATTTAAAGCTCAATTGATTTTCCTGCATTCTTTTCTCTTACGCTGCCAAGACGAAGGGAATGAGTTCCGGCTCATCTCTGTCCCGGAGCTCACGCCTCGGTCTCAGAAGGCTGTTTTGGTTGAGCGCGGGCTTCCAGTTCGCCCTATTGCGGCCATAAGCCAGAACGCCCCTGCGCCTGCGAAGCCACCTAGGAGATCGCGGAGACTCGATCGGGCCTCGAGATGCTGAAGTGCTGCGCACATGTCGCCTGTCGTCTCACCCGATTGTGCCGAAGCCTGGCTAACCACACAGCAACGAGAAGTTTGATGCAAACGCTAAAAGTAAAACTTGAAATCTCTCCAACGCTATAGGGAACTGCAGTTGGTAAGATATGCTGATAAAATAGACCTGTCATAACTTGCATATGCACCGCAGTCCCTTGAGTGTTCGCGTGCGACGCTTGCCTCCACTGCCTGACATTTGGCTGTGTGTTGTATTTCCAGACAGAAAGCTTCTTCGCTCTTTACGCACGATTTGTTACGTGGGTGGCGTGCGAAGGGCTGGCTGACACTTATGTCTTGTCGCGACAGGCCACGTCAGCAACGCGGACGCGTCGGCGACTCGGAGGACGTTTTTCAGGAAGAGCGACGTGCCGCCGACACCAATTACGTTCGGCCGCGCAGCCACGCAAAAGAAGCAATTTATGACTCGCTTGCAGCGTTCTCCTGGCGATGCACACAGGGCGTGAATTAACTGCGCGAGTGGACGCGTTTCTTGTGTTCTACTGCAGAGTCTTCGATGGAAACCTGTCGGGGTCACATGAAGCAAGCATTTTCGAGTAGGTATAGCATATGCGCATTAGAATAGCAGGTCGAGAGATCCACTGTGGCTGAATTAGAAGCGAGAAGGGCGCATCCGCAAGCCTCGCCTGGAAAGAATGCACAGTACGAAGTGTTGTGAAAGCATCTTACTTACTTGTATACCGGTTTACATTTGAATTAGAGCAGATATTAGGGTTATGGTAGCACGAAAACGTGTTGTGGACGCAGGACAGAACCCAAGGGGGCCGTATTGATCCTCAGCCCCACACTTCGGCGTAGCCACAAGGTTTCTTTGGGACGTTAATGCCCCAGAATAAATAAAGCACTTAAAATATAATGTAAATGTTACATGACCGAGTTTTCCGTCATATTTCATCATCATGCAGCATCATCAACGTTATCATCATCAATATCATCACTACATCACCGTCACCCTTATTATCAGCCTACCTCAAGTCGAACTGTAGGACGAAGGCCTCTCCCAGTGACCTCCAATTGCACCTGTTTTGCTCCAGCGAATTCTTATAGTATATCTGCACATTTCCTAATTTCATCGCACCACCAAGTTCTCTGCCGTCCTCGACTTTGGCACCCATTCTGTTGCTTAACTCACCACCGGTTATCTGCGCCACGTGACCTGCTCACCTCCACTTCTTGCGCTCAATCTACCCTAAACTATAAGCCACAACGACTTTTTCTCTCATCTAAACCGTCCTCATCCGCTCGCCTAGTTTTTTTTATCCATCGCTCGATGCACGCTTCCTAGCTCCTTCTAAGCTTTCTTTGGTGGGCCTACATGTTCCAGCCCCACAGGTATAGTACTGGTAGAATGTACTTTTTGTATATTTCTCATCTTGAAAGAAATTTCCGACGAAAGCTTCCGGTCATGACTTCACGGTTACTGTACCACGTACGCTCCAAAACATTTTATTCTTCTGGTGATTTCTGTTTATGGTGCGGGCTTTATGTGCCCATTTGATCGAGATAAATGTACTCTTACACAGCTTCAATAGGGTAAACACCGATCAATAACTGTCGTTTCCTTGCCAGTTTGCCAGTTTGGAGGGCAAAAAGTGTGCTCCCCATTGCTGGGACAGCAAAAAAACAAAAACAAAAAAGTCACGCAATTTGTTGCGCAAAGTGCTCTGTCCTGCTTCCCTGAAAGATTCCACGAGGCCGCTGGAGTTTAGGAGCGGTTTAGAAGAGCACTCACCCGCAAGCTGGCCTCCAGTGCACTGACCGTGATGCGACACCTTTAATAGCGCCGGTGATGAAATACAAGGGCACGGATTACCTTCCGTCGACCGCGATGCCTTGATTAGGACGCGACGGCGCTGTGCAGCCAAGAAACCTTACCCGCCGTTGCACCCCGGCCCTTCAGTAGGGTGCTTCGCCGGATACGCTGGAATCGGAGAAACACTCGAGGAGCTGGGTCTGTCTAGCGGACTTATTCGTGATGTGCCATAAAGGACGGAGTATTGAATTGATGCTTATTTGAAGCGAAACAGAGACTGAGAACAAGAAACGGTAGACTAGTTAACGTGACAGACGTGCACTTGACTGCCATGTAGCTGGTAGGGAGAAGAGGGTAGAAATAGGGAAAATGGCAACGCAACAGGGAAAAACATATTTGAAGGGGAAGGACGTCAAATGGAACAGCGACAAAGCTTCATACGTTTCGTGCCAGTAAAGACTATATATAGAAGAATACACGTTGAAAAACCCTTTCACATTTTTATGGTTGGGCCCGATACTGGATAAAGGCATGGTCATGTGGCTGCACTTACGCCGGTGACGTTGGTTAGCTCTAATTATTTTTCATGTTTAAGAACTATCTTCACTTAAGTATATACATTCTATATATACATTCTATATTAACAATGTAGAAAATTACCCGCCGTGGTGACGTAGTCGATTTGATATTGCGATGATATATGCCCGAGGGCACGGGATTAAATCCTGACTGCGCCGGTTGCATTTAGATGAGGGAGACATGCAAAAACATCAGTGTATTGGGTGCACGTTAAGGAACCCCAGGTGGTCAAAATTAAGCCGGAGTCCGCCACTACGGCCTGTCTCATAATCGTATCGTGGTTTCGGTACGTAAAACCCCAGGATTTATTTACAATGTCGAAAATTACCATATTCAGGGTCTGTTGTATAAGCGGCTTACGACGGTTCGAAAAAGAAATTTTAGACCTTTTGAGCAAGTTAGGTTGCACAAAAAAGTGTTTTCAAATTTCTTCGTTGCCCCGTAAGAATTCTATACAATGCTCTCCTTTAGTTTAACCAAGAAGAATAGTTTACTTTTACATTTTTAATTAGACCTGCAGTCATAGGGGGCGCATTAATAGAAGGGAAAGTTGGCCGAGTTGGTACGTATTCATTTTCCTGTAGTTTTTAGCTCGTAAGATCAGCAAAGCTACAAAAGAAAGGTACACAGGGACACAGCGTTTGTGCTGTATCCGGGTGCACCTTTCTTTTGTGGCTTACCAGAAAACGAAGGCGCAGTAGTACTGGGGGTGAGCTCCACCACTGGAAAAGCTGGCGCCATCGTTGGCGCGACGTGGCATGAGGGATCACGTGGACACAGCGACCGCGTCGGCTGCTTCGGAAGCTCCGAAGTGAGCTGAAAACGAAAGTTTTAAGTCCCACCTGCGCTACGGTTCTGATTAAGTGGTGAGACTTACCCGCCTCGGGTGTCTGCGTGACAACATTTGAAAGCGCTATAATAGGTAGTGGCTACTTTTGGAGGCGCGCAACATGGTAGGCTACTGCTCGGTGCCGCAGTGCCAGATGTACGCAACGGAGCCCGGTGTCAGCCTTATACACACGTAGCCGCAGGACAAGAAGCTGCGTGAGGCTTGGCTCACGAAACTTGGAACCGGCAAACAGCCATCGGCTACAAATCGGGTATGCAGCAAGCACACTCGCGAGGATGATTTCTGCTACGGCGCCGGGTCTGCGATGTTCGCTGAGTAGCAGAAAACGGGCACTGACACAATCGCCCGCACTCGCTGCCCGGCTAATGTCATGACGGTTTTGTCTATGAACTTGTCGATGCTTGATACTGACAAGTTCACTGGAATGGAAAGTGAGCGGTAAGGAGCACATTAAAGAAAGGCATGGCATATATGGTCATGCTTGTGTTATGAAGTAATGCACTGGATTACAAAAAAGAAACAGTGGTAAATCGCACGCTGAGAAGATAGATAAACATACACTGCGACGCAACTTGAGAAATAGTATTGAAACGTCCAAGAACTTAGAAGAAAAAAAAAGATTGAATCGTCGCGACGGCACATCACAGTCGCCGTAGGCGTCGATGTCTTTATAATGAAATTATTTTTGAACAGCTCTGATAGTGCCCACGCAGCAACGGTTGCTTGTGTACTGTCAAATGGTCATATTCCGCGGCCTAAAGCTCACGGCACGGTGCGAAAACGCGGTAAAGAGATAGCGTCTGTAAACGATTCTGTGCTTTCAGTCTGCCCAAGATTATTATTTCGACAGTAATAAGGTTCCTTCGTTTTGAGAGTGCTTACAGAAGTGTACAGGAGGGCTGCCGCGTGGTGTTCTTATTAGACGCCGTAAGCCAAACCTATGAGGAGCGTACCGCATGATCCCTCATACTACGCAAAGGAGGTACTTCTGACAGATGGCGACTCCGTAAATCCTCGCCCCCCATAGGTTAAAATCTCATTAGCTCAGGTATCAGTTGCATTTGCAAAGGTAGTGCACAGTTAGGTTGAATTACGTGCAAACATTGCTTTATCGAGCCTTAGAGAACCGTGTTTCATCGAGAAATTGTCACGAGCATGCGTCCTGGTACCCCACGAAGTAGGTTGTCGTCAAGGGAATCCGAAAAGACTGGGATCCTTCAGAGTCTATGCGGGCAGCTCTTTTAGCACTGCGGCTGCCGCCGATAATACTGCTTGTAGCCCGGTAGCCAATGGAAGGCAGCGCGTATTTCTTGATACAGCACTGCTCGATTTGACAGGAGAGCGCTGGGACACCTCCGAGTCGTTCATTGCATATAGCCTCCCCAGTTACCTGGCAATTGATTAAAGTAACAATCACGACCACGAAAAGCGACAAGATCCGACCTTGCCGGCATTGTGGTGTGATATATTTTGCGCACTTCCCGAGCCGATATTGACGGGGTAGTTTCCCCACTGTTGGAGATAGTCGTAATAGAAGAACCGTCTGTGTATTTGCGCACGTGGGCACTAATCGTTTAGTGGATGCACGGATACTTGCTGAGGGGGCAAACATAGCACCCAATAATGACCTATATAGATATCGACGCACTCCGAGCGCATGTTCGCCATATATCCAGAGTCCCTGACCACCAACTCGCTCGCTTGCCTGAGAAAAGACCCAAGGCAGCGTTTTCCAGATCAATTGCGGCTAACCGGCGCTCTTTGTCATTGAGGCACTCACCCGTAACAAGAACGCCATCCCCTCCACGGTGCTTGAAAAAGCCTCCTGTGTACCTCGCTGTTCCAGGAATAGTGAAGAAAACTAGCCTGACTACCGCGGCTCTCAAGCAGATCACATTGGAACTTTTGCATTGTTCAAACGCTAACCGAATCCATGTTTACACAGACAGCTCCATCTAGGAAAATTCGACGGGCGCCATTGTTTTACCATCTCAATCAGTCGTCATCAAGTTTAAGACTTCACACGTAACGACATCTACAGATTCCGAACTGGCCGCCCTTCGCGCTGCTGTCGAATACATAGAAAAAAACCCCCCAACAAATGGGCAATATGTTGTGATTCGAAAGCAGCCCTCCAGAGCTTGCGAGGTTTACGACGTGGCAATTATGAACAGCTGGTGTCACAAATCAACGAAACTTTCCATTGCGCTTCTGAACGGGGACATGATATCATCTTTCAGTGGCTGCCGGGACATTGTGGCGTCGTTGGTAATCACCTCGCCGATGACGCTGCCCGACATGCCTAGGCTGACGCACCGGCACTCCTTATACCTTTATCGAGAGTAGACGCTGCAAGAGAGCTTCGCGATCTCGCTCGTACCATCACGTTAAGTTACTGGCATACACCACAGAACTGTAAGGGTCGTTGATGCAGCCTCGACCCATCCCTGAAACTTAAATTACCAGCAAACCTTTCACGACGTGACGCAACACTGCTGTGTCGGCGGTGGGTAGGACTAGCATTCACCAACTCCTACAGCTATCGTATTGAAATGGCGGACTCACCGATGTGCGCTAAGTGCAAGTGCGAACAGACCATCAGTCATCTTCTGTGCCACTGTTCTCGCTTTGCTAATCAACGTCAGAGTCTCCAGTGTGCCTTGAATAGACTGGATGATAGGCCATTTACAGAGCAAAGATTTTGGGAGCCTGGCCTCACAGTTCATTAGCGCAGAAAGCAGTTCGAGCGCTTTTTCACTACCTGAAGGCAACAGACTTGAGTGCCCGACTATATAGACATCCTATACCTAACTTAGTGCATGTGAAAGTGCGGTATAGACTCATGTTTTCTCTCTGTCTCTTTCACTCTCCATTACCCTCCCCACGTGTAGGGTAGCAAACTGGACACAGTCTGGTTAACCTCCTTGCCTTTCCTTCTTCCCTTCTCTCTCTCCATCCCTGGAACGAAGAAGCGCACTTTGAATTTGCCGGAGACACGACGAAGCATAAGACATCGCAGCCATGCCATGCAGTATTTACGGCACAGGAAAGACGCAAGAAAGCTGCTACACTTTTTTTCTTCTCTCTTTCGAGTACACTAGCCCGAGTACAATCGGCTCTTACCAATGCGATTGGTTCTTGTCTTCTTGTTCGTGCAAGTTAGAACCTTCATCTCTCACTACTCCACTATTTTGCTTCATTTTTCATTTCCCAGCGCTGTGTCGTCAGGTTATCCTCCTTACTTTTCTCTTGTCGATCGTCTCTGTCTACGTTCACATACGTAAGAGTAAGCCTGCTAATTCATATCGTCATGTTATTCTTGAATAAAGTTTGCTCACCCAGGCCGCTTCCAGGTTGCTTATATACTTTGACCGTTATGGAACAAGTGCAACACCAGCAAAAATCGTTTAAGATGGCACAGCGACGAGTAGACAAACAACCTTTCGTGTGGCCTAGAGGTATATTATTATGCTAACGAGTTCGTCCTGTCTCAACGAGACGAAGCAGGAACGAAGCGTTCGACTGCGCAGCGGTCGAGAAGCAAAGGTTGTTTTGGCAGCACGGTGCCATAGCGTGCGGTTTCGCGTGCCCTGAATGAAACTCGGATACCGTTTCGTTTTGTAGGGGCTTCTGCTTGGAAGAGCGCAACAGGAAAGCGAAAGAAGATAAATAAATAAATAAATAAATAAATAAATAAATAAATAAATAAATAAATAAATAAATAAATAAATAAATAAATAAATAAATAAGAAAGTGTGCCATGGAAAAAAGATGCAAAGCGAATCCCATTAGACAAGGATAACAGCAAAGAGGAACGGAGCACCGCACTATTCATCTCAAAGGCATCCTTTTAAATCTCCGCCGCGGCGGGGTTTGCATTCTGGAAAAACCGAACTGGGCAAAAAATACACGAGCGGGCGGCGCCTTTGTGCACGGGGGTTTCGCGTCACGTTCAGCGATCCCCGGGAACGGTCTAAAATTAATCAGGCGCCCGCAAGTGCGCCGGCTCCTGTCGAGCGCGACAGTCACCGTTGGGGCATAATACGCGGCGTGTTATTACCTCTATCAAGACTTCGCCGGCGAAGCCCGTTTAATCGAGGTAATAATCTAGCCTCGGCTCGCATTATGAAAGCCATTATGTGGTTTCCAAACGAACCAGCGCGTCGCAACGGAGGCAAACGCGGCTAGCCAGGTAAACAGAGGCCGACCGACCGCCTCTTTAATGCATATATGAGTACGCGTGGGACAGCATGCTGCAGGGACGCTGGGACACGGAAACTTCGCTGTGGCTAACTCGCTGCTTTTCGTCCTAGGCACGGGTAAAACTATAGGGGGGAGGGGGGGTGTCATGTGTCGACCCTCGCGCAGCTCGTGGAAAGTGTGTTGCTGTAGCTAAGAGCGTGATGCATGTGTGAAGCTACGTGGCCCACCAACATAACTCGGAATACAACGCCAGGCTGCTTTCGTATGCGTCGGCGCACAAGTAGATAGATCATGCAGTATTTACGAGAGATTTTCAGTCTGCAGTCTCCACGGTTTCTCATTATTTCTCGGTGAATATACAGTGGTCTCTGATCTCTGCTGCACCAAATTTGTTTACGTCCCACTTCTTATTCCTGGTGGGGTCGTATGGAGTGTTGTCTTCTAAGCTTGATAGAAAACATAACCCCCACATGGGCACGCGATCATCAAAAGGGGAATGCGTTATTACGTGCGCCTGTGGTGAGGCTCGCGTGCAAATTGTCATGCCGTGCTCTTATTGCTTTGTAAAGCACCGATCGCTCAAAGTGCATCTAAAATTCAATATGCTAATTCGATGGTTTGTTTGTTTGTTTGTTTGGCTGGCGGGCTGGCTGGCTGCACATGTCTTGTTCCGAAGCAGGAATTAACGTTGCGCGCCGCGAATGAGCAACCACAGTAATAACTGTCTTCGAACCCTGTACCGAGTACTTGAACGAAATAGAAGAGGTTTTGCACAGGAAGGAAGAGGAGACTAAATCACCAGATTTTTTTTAACAGATGGATATCATCGGCAAGAAAAAAAAAAGTGAAATGTTGATCTACCCGACATTAAAGCTGTTGTAGGCATGAAATCCTTTCATAATGCCTCACCGTTTACGTGCACTTGCGTCCTAGTCCATGTTTGCTTTTCCATGACCTCTACTGTTCGGTTTGCGGGGAGACGTTGGGCGCAGGATCGCGGTTAAAAAAAAGAAAAAAGAAAGACCCACGCCGTCCGACGCGGTTGGCGTTTAGCCGGTTGTTCTGCGTTGTAGTCGTGATGATGCCGTACGCGCAAGGTATTTCCAATTGAGTCCCTACCCGCAAAGTTATTGCTCCCTTTTTCGCGGCACTGATTGTTTTTCGTGCTGCTGTTGTCAAGACATCATATTCCTCTTTCCTGATCGGCCCCCTTCGCCATCACCGGTGGCCATCTAAAGGCAGAAATTCTACAGGTTGGCTGTATGTAAGTGCTGTGACTTGTTGCTAATGCCCGTTGCATGCGCAAATGCGGGGCGCAGATTTCGGTGGGTGGGCCGCGACCGAAGCGGCCGCATTCCTATGGGGAAGGAAGGCAAGAACGCTTGTGTTCTTAAATTTAGCTGTGGGGTAACGAAAGCCACGGTGATAGAAGTTATTCCAGAGTTTTCTAGTAAGGCGTTCTTTATAAAAGCGAATGTCAGCAGGTATCAGAGGTAAAGGCCTGTTAATTATCCTTGTTTTCAGGGGGTTTCACAGGATCTTCGCACTGAGGATGAACTAATCATGCACGCATTCAAGACATAGTGCAGAGCTCGGTCCACCCGTGTATCACCCACATCTTGGGTCTGTGTCCGGGGGCAGTAGTTTAAAAGGATCGGTTTAAATTTCTGCTATTTCCACCTTCCGTCATTATATAGGACGCCGGCGCGTTATCGTTCTGGCTGGTATCGGACTGCAAGAGATGGCGAAAAGGGAGAATGAGTACGATTCCCACAAAATACAGGTCCCAGGTTCAGTGACCACTCACGCTGAAAAGCGCAGTTTTCCTTCATTTCGGCGTCCGAATGCCTTGTGTTGGATTGCTGTTGGATCCCATTGGCCTTCCGGAAGCGATAGAGCAGGTCTAATGCTTACTATATAATCATGAAACATGTTCGTAATTTGGTGTCGTTTGTGTCGTAGCACGCTTGAGAATAGGAAATTGAGAAATTGAGGCGCACGAAGACGCAAGGCGTGTGCAGAAAACCAATTTTGTTAAGCAACCGCTGTTTCTGTTTCTTTCCCTGAAACGGTAAGTTTGCCTTCAAAGGGTCATGCCATGAAATTTGAAGGACAGTGAAGTTTTAAAGCACCACTATCGGTCTAAGTGCGGATAAGGACACAAACTAATATTATTAAATCTGTAGAACTTCCGAAGAAAGAAAAAACATATCCGAGGACACCTAAGCATTTCCTATGATTTGTGAATGTGAAAGCATATTATTGTCCAACTGAACGCCACTGAGCGGTCCGTCGAGTTTTGCGCTGCGAATAATGCTTGAGTTTTGCGATTAAATTGCTACGGATTCTTTTTTAAGCATGAAATGCTTTTAGCTCCCGTTGTCGGCGACCTTCAAGAAACCTTGAGCCAAAATCCTGGGCCGTTATCTGGGCACTCAAGACGAGAATGGAACGAGGGCATCATTGCGAGAACAAAACAAGATAATCCGGGCAACCAGTCAAAACTTAAGAAAATGCGGCCTTTGGCCCCCAAACCTTTGTACAGGACCGCATCACACACTCTATAGTTACTGCCCAAACAAGTTACAAAAAGTATTGCTTCCGATTTATTCATAACGTTTGCTAATGATCCCTATATTGCAAAAAACAACGTCTTCCAGTGCCTTCCAGTGAAAAACCAGCACGTTTTTTGGCTCTTGATCGCCCTCGGTACGCTGGCGCTTGCGGGGACTCCCTGGGAGACCAGTGAGCACGCTGCATAAGAGCTGGGTCACACTGGAAGAGACGCTGATTCCACTGCCATGACGCTGGGGCGCACTTCTGTGCTGTATACAGGCGCTGGTTCGCACTGGAAACTGCGCTGGTTGTGTTTGTGCCGCGCTGGTTCCAGTGTAGGACGAGCGCTTCTGAATGTTAAATGCTTTATACAATTTCATCGCTTGATACTGGTCTCTTATCTTAAATAATGCTATATCGTGGGGTCCTAAAATTCTATATCGTGTCGCAGCTTGGAGTAAAGGTGCGTGAGCTGCCCTGTTTATTCATGCCCATTTCACACTGAAGATCATTTTTTTTTGCATTTTCCCTTTTGACTAGGCGGATAGCTAAATTCTTGAACGGAACCACGCAAACGCAGAGGACGTCGCGTTTTTTACAAGTTCGCACGTAACATATGACTGGCAGTTGTCGCCGTTGTCGTCATGTGGAGTGGACATAAAATCCAGAAGTCGTTCAGACGCGCTCGAACGGACCCCGAGTTCGAAATCTACCGCTGATTGATATTATCGGACCAATAACAAAGCTGAGGTGATTCGTGCGCTTCCACTTTCCCTATTGTACTAAAGAAAGTTCTGAGCCTCAAATCCACACATTTTAGCTTTCGCCAGCTACCCGCGCCCATATCGGTCTCCACCGAAGCTTAGGCCTAGCGTATCCGCTGAGGCCCTCTGCACGATATCGGCGCGTCTAGGCTCCGGAGTCAAGAAGTCTAACAAGGATAAATCACCCTATATTTCAGCTTTCGCATCGGTGTTCTTAAATAAACCATTTTTTCATGTCTACAGTGCCAGCACAAGAAGCGATGAGCGATGAGAGTCTATGTGACGCGTCATAAACACAGGTGTATGTGCTGTCGCCGAAGGCGCCCAGCACTAGCCTGCGCTTCTCTGACGAAGATATATGACTAGGCAGATGTGTTGACTGAAATGCATCGCTGAACCAAGAAAACGTTGCATATCTTTCGCGTGAATAACAAGAAACGGCTATCGAAATCGGCAGTAACAGCCCACACAGCGTCCCGGGTCAGCGGATCATTTAGGACTTTTTTCGAAGTTAAAATACCAAGCGCAAGTGAAAATCGATGTTGTGGAACATCCGAGCATGCTAGTGAATACGGACAGCAATTTTTTTTTAATGGTACAGGCGTGAGCTTTAGTAGCTGGGTGATAGCACACTACCATGTCTATGCGAGACCTATATCTGTGAAACTAAAACTGCTTCTTGATTTTGACATGGCAGATTATCCGTCCACGTTTGTCTGCGGGCGTGGCGTAGCGGTAAAGTACCAGGCTTTGGAGTCTGTAGGTCCGACGATCGAATTCTGGTCGGAGCAGTTCTTCTCTTTTTTTTTATTGCACTAAACTGTTGCTTTCTATATTCAAAAAATATATACGTTGTCCAAGCACCGCGTGTTTATCGCGCTAGAGATGTTTTTCGCACCAGTAGCCAGCGTCTCCCATTAAGCCGCGCCTGCCCAGCGCCCCAGCATCCAGCGCGCGGCACTGGGCCCATAATCTGGCGCTGTACTGGGTACTGGGTTTTGCAATAGGGATATATAACTCAAGCTGTAACTTCTAGTACGCTGAAGTTTTATTCGTCATTTCCAATGGGGCGACGTTCAAAAGGTAGATACAGGGCACTATACGAAGAGGCACGATACGATTATCAGCTTTTGGCGCTGAGTTGCCGCTGAGTTGCCCGTGCTCTTTTCAACGCCAGTGGTCCGCGACTTCTGCGGCGCGTCCGGCGCGCCACGGTAGCTGTTTGGCCGAGACTAGAGTTGCAATGAGGGTCTGTCTGTGTCAGGAAACTATTGCGTCCATATGGACCAGTGCACAGTATGGCGTGATGCGGTGTGCTGGGGTGCGCCATTGCGAACATGCACTACACCCATTTTAAGATTGTGGCTATAGTATCATTTCCAACCAATCTGCTTTGCCGGTTGCCATTTCATGAATACATCTACTCTCCGTAACGGGGGAGCCAGCACTTTTTTTTACAATTTTACGTTAGCATTTTGGGGGTGGACCAGAATCATTTGGACAATATTGGTGTGAAATCAAGTGTATTTATTTTCAAGCAGTGCGTTCACTAATGCCTATGGGGAAAGTCAAGCTGACGATGGGTCTTCTTCGGTGGCCACGATGTCTTCATCGTTGGACGGGTAGAGCTCCGGTGTGTAGTCTTGGCGTCGCAACGGCCTCGGTTGGGCTGGTAGCGGCGTGTTGACCCGCCGTGGTTGATCAGTGGCTATGGTGTTGGGCTGCTGAGCACGAGGTTGCGGGATCGAATCCCGGCCACGGCGGCCGCATTTCGATGGGGGCGAAATGCGAAAACACCCGTGTACTTAGATTTAGGTGCACGTTAAAGAACCCCAGGCGGTCGAAATTTTCGGAGCCCTCCACTACGGTGTGCCTCATAATCAGAAGGTGGTTTTGGCACGTAAAAACCCCATAATTTAATTTTAGTGGCGTGTTGGGGTCGATTGCAGCGAGCGTAGCTTTAGGATCCATAAAGTGTGTCGAGACGTACCTGCACGACGAAAGACCTTGGAAGCAGCAGCGACCAGCAAGGCCGGCAGGCGCGCATAGCAGCTGAGCCCAGTGGGGGTGAGAGAGACGCGGACCGCGCTCCGGCTTCTGTGATCGCTCTCCCCTCACGCCCTCTCCCCTGTTGTGCTCCGTCGAGGCACGCTCGTGACATCGCGTCGCAGCCAATGGGAATTTAGGTGCCATTTGGCTGCTACAGACGCTGGCCGTTTGATGCTTTCGCATCAAAAAATGCATTCACCTCTTACGCCTGGCAAAGGTACGCGTGAAAGGGCACATGGTGCAGTCTAGAGGAATGTGCATTATACACGACGACGTACCAACAACATAAAGCGCAAACATATTCACATTCCGTGCTGCGGGACATGGCTTCGATTAGACTTCCATGATTGCGAGTATTTGCTGAGAATAAGCAATGCTCATGTAAAAAAAAAAGAACGTGACATGTGACATATTTGTGACATTTTTCGAGGCAGACCGACCCTTTTCTAGCGCTTCACGTGCGACGCGTGCTGCGTCAAAATGGGGCATGGTTATGTGCGACATGTACGAGGGCGAATCAGAAAGTCCTTGCCCCTATTTTTTTAGTCAAACTGCGGCTGTAAACGTGAAGTCAACATATCCATTCCCAGCGGTGACCTTTCTTGTACCAGCCCGGCCTTATCTGCCGGTATTTCCACGGCACAGTGCTGCTGCCAGTTGTTGAAGATTGCTGTTGTCCTTCACACGTCCAGGGCGTACGAGCAACGAAGTGTGATTCGTTTTGTATGGAGCAAGGGACGAACGCCCATCAAAATCCACAGGGACATGCAGCCCACGTATGGGGAAAGGTGTCTCGCTTTGGGAAGTGTGAGGTGGCGGTGTTGTGAGTTATCCAAAAGACTGTGAAGACTTGCATGACAATGAGCTATCGGGGAGGCAGCGTGCTTCGCTGACTGACGACACAGGGGCATTCCAAATTTAGTGCTGCGATGGGACAAATGGGTCTGAACCGGTGTAGGGACTACGCGGAAAAATAGCGTAAGGTACGTAGAATAGTACGTATATTTGTAATTACCTGTAGGTACCTTATTTCGGTTAATAAAAAATAGGGGCAAATACTTTCTAATTCGCGCTCGTATGTCACAAATAGCGCCCTGATGTGGGCACGGGATTGTTCTGCTCAAACGGCGGCAACTGTGCCGTAGCTGCCAGGAGCATGAATTGCCCTTGAGCAAGTGGTGAAGTTGCTCATAATACCTGTGGCGCCGTCTACGAGTGGTCAGCGTTACGAGTGATGAAATATTACTAAAAAACATACTGATTTACATGCAAAAATGAAAAAAAGAACGAAATGGCGGATGACGCGATGTCAAAATTAAGCGCAAGTTTAAAAAGAAAACCCGATGCTGATACTGAACGTCGCGGAACTCATAAGAGTGTTTCCGTTAATTTTATTTGTACTGACACGGCGCAGCGAATACTGCTTGAATTCGACGAAGCGCACAGCAGATCCACAGGCTAGAGCAAAACATTTAGTTATCACGCTTTTAAGTTTCGATTAAGAAGTTCTCAACGGCCTAGTGACGCTATAGTAGATGATACTGTCTTGCATAAGAACCATTAAACGAGCCGGAAGTTAAACACCTATTTTTTGCCTTTAAATTATGGTGGCTTTATTCACATAAAAAGAGCTTCAGTAGAGAACGCGAGCAAACTTCTATTTGTATAACCATCCCGGGTCATGGTGGCTCAGTCTATGGCTGTGGCGTTCCGCTGCTCAGTACGAGGTCGCGGGATCGATTCCCGGCCGCTGCGGCGGCTGCATTCCAAGGAGCCGATAATCCAGAAACGCTCGTGCATCTTGCTTTGAACGCATCTTTAATAATAATAATAATAATAATAATAATAATAATAATAATAATAATAATAATAATAAAGACCATTAGTAATACAAACGGTGTCTGAACGCTTCGTAAACTTGGCACGGGTCCCTTTCCTGCGCCGCGCTTATAGAGGGGGAAGTCCCTCCCAGCACCTCCTCGCCTCAGCCAGCCTCTGGCGCTGACATATTTCGGGTGCGAGATGGCGAGAGGCACGCGATAATCGGGAGCGTCGCCTCCGAACGCCGTAGGGTCCTCGGCGGGAGAGCCCATCTCGGGTCCTGGGACGACGAGGAGGGCCAGGCTGCGGGTAATTAAGTCGTGGTTGATTGCCGGGTCGGGGCGACTGCGTAGACAGTCGGGCTACCGCTCTCCCGTCGGGCTCCTGATCGCAGAGGCGCGCTCTCGCGTGGCCAGATTCGCCGTGTATCTCTTTCATTTCTTTATTATTATTAGTTCCTGAGTGTGCACTCGACAGCTGCTAAGAGCACTTCAGGCAACTTTCGCAGTGTCCGTCGCAAGTAGTATAATGATCACATTTATCATGTGTGTTTTCTGAAAGAAGAGGTCGCCTCCTAATTCAGTTTCTACGTACTCTCAGAACAAAAGGCGTTGAACGCGTTGTTGCGCTTCTTGGAGACCAGTGGATTGAGCGACAGATTCGAGAAGTATCGCGCGCTGCGTCGCGCTCATGTACAGTTTCTTCTTCGGGTTTTTCTTCTTCGTTTTTGCTGTAGCGGTGAGCTTTTCAGTAGCGCTGAGCTTTTCTTCTTTACTGTTAAGCATACGTATTGGTTACCGTCACGAGGTGGCGCAGGCGGAAGAATGTAAGTAAGGTCACGGCGAATAAACACCATAACCTTGCTGCTTTCACTAATAGTTGGCGACATAAATGATTCATAGCCGGATAGCTTGATTGAGTTCGATAAGTTCGGCTTACAGATGATGATGAAGGGAAATTGTTGGCGTGAACGAATCGTCGGAAATCGGCGATGTGCGATCGGAGTCCCCGGAAATTCCAGTGGAAAATTGCCGATTTTTGGACCTCCTCCCGGAAAGATAGTTGCTGGTGAGCGATGGTTTACTCAAGGGCAGCCAGCATTGGACTTAGTGTGTCCAGTACTTGCAGTGTACTTCCGGCTGATGTTGTGTGCATGTTGTTCAGCGAGATCGATTAAGGATCGCAGTAGCGATACCACTTCCTGATCTGCACGTCATACCTCATCCGATGTAGCAGCTTGCTGTAGTGGATGGGGCACCTGCTGTTGCTCTTCTATAGGTCGTCTACTTGGGAAGCAATGGCTATTCATTTGAAGAGAGACGTTTCGCAGTTTTCTACCATCCAGCGTCAGCGTTTGCAGCGCTGGAACTGCTGGTGACGTCATTACTTCAATAGGTAACGCATTTTTCGAAGCAGTCGCACTCCTACGTGAGTACTGTCTACGGCGACGTCGTCTACGTCGCAGTTTCAGCAGCCTCTTTGTGGGTTGAATTGTCACTAACCATTTGTTTGAGCGCAGAAATGTTTTTCGTAATCTTCGAGCAGTCTCTGGAAGAAGCACTGTGAGCGCCTTGAGAGTAAGAGCACTTCAAAACAGTCGCACTACAGCTTTGTTCAGAGTGGGGCTTGGTGCATCGGGGACACATGGCAGAATTTGTGCAAACGCCCGTCACATGGCTGTTCCTCTGGCAGTTAAACATCGCAGCTGTTTTGGAACAAACTGTCGAACCGGGATATGGAAGTGGCCAACCTTCACCTAGGAAGGAAAGCAGTCACCCTTGAATGTTAATTTCACAGAACGTGTCTTACCAAGACGGCTGGCGTGTACATTAACACTGTTCTCACTCGCTGGTTTCGTAAGCACCGGAAAGTCTGCATCGGGGATCTGACTCCTGCAAAATGACTCCTACAATGGTGGTACCATACGCTGGGACGATGGATCGAACGCTTATATTGCCCAGCTGCGTCACACTCTGCAGAGGACTCAATGCACTCGGAATCATCACGTCGATGGCCAAGATTTCTTTTCGTGCATTTAACCTCACGTCGTTGATCTCGTTTGGAATAGTGTTCTCAAGAAACAAGGACAGTGCTTGCTTGCTGAGGACGTGCAGATTGTCATTCGAGTTCTGTGGCACAAACAGGATGGTATGAGGCCATCGTTGAGGCGCATTTTTTACCGTGAACTAACTTGACACCGAAGATGCACTGACGATCCTTCGCTTGGCTTTACGGTGCAAGACAGGTTCAAAACCATCTTGCGATGACTTGTCAGCTGATGCGGAGTACCGCTCAATGTCCTCGCTGTCGCTAGATGTATTTCCTCCCTTCCTCGAGGGGATTCCCGATGATGAACAGTAGCCGGACGGGGCCTCGGGAGGTTGCCCGCCCATTACCGCGGGATATGGGGCGGCAGACCCACAACAGCCGTGAAAAATCCAGAAAAGCAGAGAGACGGGCAGGTTGTGTTCCGCGGAAGAAGCACTTCGACCTACCATGACAAATGAGCCATCGTGCCGCAGTCGTTGGGCTAAAACACACACACGACCACAGAGCGCAATATGGTCGGGTGTGCCCTCGAGTCCGCTTGTTAGCTGGTGTAACATACTCGTCACACAAACATGAAAGTACACAGCAACAATAGCCCCGTCCTTCGGATTAGCCAAATCTTCGCTAGAAAATTTCCCTCGTCCTTTCACGTCTCTACCCAGTTCCGGTGAAGCCTTCAACTTTCGTTTCATTTCTTACGAAAATGTGGCAGCTGTGCATTCCTTCCACTCCCTCTCGTATTCACGCTGTCATTGCTCTCGCTTTCCTATAGGCGGTACTTCGCATCCACTGCGGGACAACTTGGATCGGCTGTCTCTGTTCTTCAGCTAATCATTACCGTGCCCCCCAATATCGGGCTTCCGTCTTGGCGCCACGCGTGCAGCTGTTGAGAACGTTACTGAAGCTTTGTCGAGAGAGATCACCCTTAGTCCTTGTCTCGAGTAGCCGCTTCTCTTCAGCTACCTCAGTTTCTTTCTCTTAATTCTTTTCTTTCTTTTTTCCTCTTGTGTCGTTCAATTGCGGCAGTTCAATACGAGATTGTGATAGCCCTGACTAGCGTCGCCTGACAGGTACATACTTACGCAACAACATCTATAAACAAAAATCTCAACATTGGTAGGTTTTCTCTGCCCGATAAACCAACGACACGCGCGTGTGTTTCCGGTTAGCGAGTTGCGCTTCGCAATGCAAAGCACCGTTTGCTCCTCAGTTGCTCGCCTATTCTCCGGCACCGCCCTTCAGCCCTAGACAGCATTTCAGACCTTGCCCCATCGCTTATATGTGTTAGAGGAAACAAGCTCTCCACCTACACGCTCTGTCTAGACATAAGCAAGCTTTCTACTCGGTCCCGCATAGGGCGATTATTTTTCGCTCTCGCAACCGCGGGAATTTTGGGTCGTCTGCTCCGTTTTGTGCACAATTTTCTGTCGGAGCGCCGGATGGAAGTGCGTGTCGGAGAAATTACAAGTGACTGTAGCACTGTGATGTGCGGCGTCCCACAGGGCAGCATTTTATCGCCGCTTCTGTTCAACACCGTACTCGCCGCGCTTCCAAGTCGCTTGCGTCGGGACAGTGGCTTCCCTGTGAGCATAGCTATCTATGCAGATGATACTGCTCTGTGGATAAGCGGCCCTTCGCGCATTGGTCCGAGGTATTGTGACAGCTTGCAAAGAGCTCTGAACGCGACTTCGGACTAGTTCGGTGAAGTTGGTTTGCAGATATCACCTTCTAAGTCTGCTGAAATAGCATATCGCCCAAAACAACCCGCTCGTCGAACAATGAGCCGACAGTAGCTTGATGAAACAACGATAAGCTGGGCACAACAACACTGTTATTTGGGTTTAATTGTGTATGATGGCATCTCTTGGCGTCTTGCCATTAAATTAAATATGTGGCCGCCTTGACTGCTAGAAGTGCTGGCTGCTACCAAACAACGGTTCTGCAGGTGTACCAGCCATCTGTACTCTCAGGCATGTTGCATGTGTTGCAAGTCCTGACAGTACCACCTAGTTTGACGGCCCCACTGGAACTAGATAATCGCGTTGCCCTTCGACTAATGATTGGAGTACTCACTGAAACGCATCAATTACCGCTGAGGCTGCAAGCAGACCAGATAGCTCTATATCATACTGAGCGCCTGGCCCGCGCATCGAATGGTTAATGGCTTTTTGGTCGTCAGATTCACCGCCCGCTTTCTGGAATGAGCAAAATGGGGGCATTATTTCTGAACAATGCTGACATCTCTGAACATGCTGGTTCAGTTACGCTTGCGGCTCCGTAAGATATTCCCAAACACGTATTCCCCCATTTATCTCACAATCCCTGACAAACACAAAAAGTCAGAGACGCCTGTTTCAGCAATATTCCAATTGGCTCAGTCGCACATGTTCGAAAGATTTCAAAATTATCTCCAAGTATGCACAGACGCATCTTTACACAGCGACAGCCAAGGCGCTTCTGCAACTTTTTTTACGCCCTTCGACGCAAGTACGACGTATATTTCATATACCCCATCCAGCCTCTTCAACAACTACAGAGCTAGCAGCGATTAATGTTGCACTGAAATACGAGCCAGAGATGTTCACCGCATCGAAGTTTGCCATCTTTACGGACTCCCGCGCTGCCCATAGTAGATTACAACGCAGTCAACATTGATCCAGTTGTGCGCAGCATTACTGACTCTACAAACCAAATTTCATCATGTGGGGTATCTCTCGTTGCTGAATGGATACGTTGACACGTACGAATCGCCGGAACTGAACACGCTGATCGCCTGGCTTCAACTTGCACTCATAACATCTGTGTTTGCCCCGATATCTTGTGTAAGCTTGATGACGATCGTCTGCTGATTCGTCGACGCCTACTCAAGCAGCATCCAGACTAGCGCATCGCAAATGGAACGTTCCCGCCCCGTGTTCATGGTCGAGGTCTGCCTCGTCACGCTAGAGCGCAACTAGCGGCGGTGACTTCAATATAAATATCTCGGAGAACACACGCGAAACGACCGCCTTCAAAAATATCCTTAGCTCTACTGGTTTCACTAATTTAATTACTACTGCGACACGCGTGACACTTACTACTGCATCAACTCTCGACTTAATAATTACGAACGTCGAAACCATTGTACTGCATGCGGGAACGTTGGCATCAGGTCTCAGTGACCACTGCCCCATATTTGCTGTATTTGATAGCATTATACGTGACAAAAAACGCGAACCTGAGCCTCTCGTTGTTCAGCACTTATCTGAAACAGCCTTGCAGTCGTTCAAACATGAAATAACTAAGTGCGATTGGTCACATGTTACGCGTACAAGAGACGTAAATGAAGCCTATTGCAAATTTCTTTAAACCTTTCTTCACGTGTACACTAAGCATTTTCCGTTTAAAACTCTTAAACAATCTAAAAAGATAAGGAAGCCATGGGTTACACGCGACCACCTAGTAATGATAAAAAATAAAAATAAACTGTATCATCTATTTCTGCGCACACGGTGCCCGTCACAGCTGAAAGAATTCAAGGCACTACGAAATAAGCTAAACAGTGAGCTAAAGCGTGCTAAAATTATTTATTATCATTCACTTTTCTCTGATATCAATAAGAAACGCCCAGAGGCTGTTTGGAGGGTGGTGAACTCTGTTTTGGGTCGCGGCAAGAAGCATATCACTCCAGATAGTATCACAGTCAATGGTCAGCATATTACTGGCACAAATCTAGCTGAACACTTCAATGCATACTTTGTGAATGCTGGCGTGCCTGATTACAAGAAGAGCCCTACTAACATGTCACATACGCAATTTTTGAACTACAACATTAGTGACAGCTTGTTTTTAGCTCCAACCGATGAATCTGAAATCTTCAGAACCTTCATAAACCTGAAAAACAGCAGAGCCTTAGATATAAATGACGTGCAGATAAAGCCAGTAAAATACGTCATTGCATGTATCTCTCCCGTTCTAAAGCATATATTTAACCTTGCACTAACTTCTGCTGCTTTCCCCGAAGAAATGAAGATAGCAAGGGTGTCTGTAATACACAAAGGAGGTGATCATCAGTCCATGAAAAACTACAGGCCAATATCCGTTCTGCCAGTTTTTTCCAAAGGCTTAGAAAAAATAATCTGTACGCGTATAACTGTTTTTTTCTCTAATAAACATATCTTATCAGATGCGCAATTTGGCTTTCGAAAGGGAAGGTCGACAGAAACAGCTCTACTAACAATGAAAGAAATTATAGTTTCCAACATAGATAACAGACTTTACACGTTAGGCCTTTTTATTGACTTTTCCAAGGCGTTCGATTCTCTCAGTCATGAGATTCTTGCGGACAAGTTGTTCGCATGTGGAATTCGTGGGAAACCTTTGGACTTGTTGAAATCTTATTTAAAAAACCGCCAGCAGAACGTATGTTTGCAGAGTTTCCAATCGTCTTTCCGTCCTATTTCAAGAGGTGTGCCACAAGGGAGCATTCTGGGTCCCCTCTTGTTCAATCTGTATATCAATGACCTCGTAAATATTGAAAAATCAGCAAAATTTATCATATATGCCGATGACAGTAGCATACTATTTTCTGGGCCAAACATAAATGATCTAGTCCTTCAATGTAATAACACACTTTCAAAGCTATCCACATGGTCGAGTCTTAACGAAATAAAGATTAATCCTCTAAAAACCAAAATTATTATATTTCGTGCAAGGAGTAAAGTAGTTACACGGTTAAGCCCTATTGTATATGAAGGTCTGAACATAGCTGTAGTAAACGAACACAAGATACTCGGCGTTACGTTTTCCGCTCACCTTAGTTGGAACTCGCATGTGGAAGAACTATGTAGGAAACTGTCATCAACTACTGGAGCATTATCACGATGTCAACGCTTACTCCCCTCAAAGGTAAAACTTCAAGTGTATTACGCACTGTTCGCATCCTATATTAACTACTGTAGCCTAGTCTGGGCTACCACAACTAAACGGAACTTAAATAAAATCTTGCTTTTACAAAAAAAGATTCTTCGCCATGTTGCAAACATTTCCTACCTGGCTTCAACTGAAACGGTGTTTCAGGAATATGGCATCATACGGGTACAGCACTTATACAAATTTCGGATTTTGCGATCCTTCTTCTTTTCAAACACTTATAAAGAATTCCTTGTAACTATATCAAACCTAACACCTAACTACCCTAATAGGCTTACACGACATACCTTAACATGGTCTGTTCCTCGTTACCGGACCACCTACAACTCACAGGCACTCCACTTCAATTTACCATCTATTCTAAACGAATTTCCTGAACTAACTACTGCTAGACAACGGCAGCTAGGTCAGTTCTTCACATCAATGTTGTAAATAGAGGTCGCATAGTTATCTTTGGAATGGCGTGCATGTGTCTTGTTTACGTGGCTTTTGCCCATCCTGTACTTATTGCATTTTTTTCTTGGTCCTGTCATCGTTGCGCGATGTCTGTTATCAGTGCTATTTTTACTCTTTATTGTTTGTGAAACCTGTTAAATAAACAGAATTTTATTTTTATTTACTTTTTTTTTCTTTTTCCTTGTACAGTCAAAAGTCTTTAAACGATGATGTTTATTTTATGCTGTATAAAACAATTGATGTGAACCCTGCTGTAACTCTGTATGTTAACTTCAAGTGAGCCTTACGTAAACTTGTTACAGTATTGCTCACATGTTATAATTATGATTTAATATGCATATATGTGCTGTGAACGTCGGATGCTGCCAATGTAAGGGTCTTCAGGGACTCAGTCAAGCTGCCTAGAGCAGCTTTTAGCCCTGAAGACTATCCAGAATTTTCTGGTGAAATAAACTTTGATTGATTGATTGATTGATACTCAAACTAAAGGTTGGCTGTGTGACCGTGTGCGAACGTTTACACAGACAGGGATGTGTGGGCAGTTCATCGTGTACGTATTGCGGTTGCTGCGAGAAACTTCAGCACCTTATATTGGAGTGACCCGCATTCAGTGCGCAGCACACGTCGCTAGTGACGGACTATCATCTCCATGTGCGACACTCGACGAATGCCTGTACCCCGGTGGCTGTGCGTCTCGACGCGATCAGGCCCATCGCACTCTGCTCACTTTTCTAGAGTGAACTAACTTAGGTTCACGCCTTGTAACTCAGACGCTATTTCTTCTATTTCTTTAGTAATGTGACCAGCAGTGACCGGCCTTACAGTGCGTGACCTGTACTGTGTGTGTGTTCTGCTTATTTCTTCGAGATTTGTCATCTTGCTCTTTCCTCCCTCTCTCCTCTCCTCCTGCCTACCTTCCATTTCTATGTTTCTGTCCTCTCCTTTCTGAAGAGTAGGCAGGCGTTGTGTCCCTTCCAGTGGCAGTTGGCAGCCTTGCTCCTCGCCTCCCATTTGCTATCAAATGTATATATGTTTTCGAAACAAATAATAATAGTAACATTCCCCGGAGAGACTCGTTGCGGACCCGACAAACAGTGGTCTCCCAACGAACCTCCTTTCTTTGTCCTCTGGGGGTCCCGTTCAGGAGCAAATTCACCGCGATTTCGTCGAGCACTTTTCATTAACAGCCAGGATTGAAAAGCTCCAGACTAAGACGCCATCAGTCTACTTTTCCTACTTTTCTTTTTTTCGGTGCTTAGTTCTGTGCATCACTGATCGCACATTCTTCCACGTACTTCAAGGCTCAGTCCTCGGGCGCCTGTTGTATATACATATTTTTTCTAGGAAAGTAATTTATACCAAATTACTTTCTTCAGCTTGGTTTTGATTTGTCCATGCGTCTCAAGCGTCTCAATTGCGCGTTCGTGTCTGCTAGCGCTCGGACGAGCAATGCAGAAAGCTTTCTACTTTTCCATGCTCCTTCTTCGAGGGAAGCCGGCCTTTGAAAGTAGACGAGGCAACTCTGCCGATTGTCTCTCAAGAAGCCGCCCACGCACGACAACCAGTAGTGTTTTTTCTTCTCTCTTTAACGCACATACGAGTTTCGTTAAGCAACCGAGATTGTTGAGGCAAAACTACGGTGCTATCACAAACGCCAGCGCGTCAGTCTCGAGGTGTGAACGCCGCAGCTTTCACTTCGGATGCCGCGCTCAGGAATGCTTAATAAACTACTCCGCCTCTGTGCGAGGCATTTTTATTTTTGTGTTTAGGGCGTCGTTGTCGAGACCTTGAAATAAGTTTCGTGCAAAGGTTTCCATGGATTGCTGTTGCTGATGATCTCGCTGCTCTGGTGCACTAATTTTCGTCCATGCGCGCTGTTCTAGTCCATATATTGCGCATCAATGCAGAGCTCGTTCAGCACTTCCGGGAAAGGTAACCCAAATTAAAATTAAGTTATGGGGTTTTAGGTGCCAAAACCGCTTTCTGATTATGCGGCACGCCGTAGTGGAGGACTCCGGAAATTTCGACCACCTGGGGTTCTTTAACGTGCACCTAAATCTAAGCACACGGGTGTTTTCGCATTTCGCCTCCATCGAAATGCGGCCGCCGTGGCCGGTATTCGATCCCGCGACCTTGTGCTCAGCAGCCCAACACCATAGCCACTGAGCAACCACGGCGGGTGAAAGGTAACCTAGGGCGCTATAACGTAAAACTATTCCAAACTTGTCTATTCCAATTCTACAATCAGCCCACCGCGATTGGTCAAAAACTCTTCTGGGCCACTCCCACTTTATTTGTCTGTCATGCGACGTCACGAAAACCGCGATAGCTCCCCATCTGATATGACGTGTATGCACTGATTATGCATAATTTGACCGAACAAAACAAAAATAGTTATTTCTGATTCGACGCCTTTTTGCCATTAACCCTCGGTTATTGGTCAAAAGTTTTCGGTCTGCACCCACTTCACCTGCCTCTCACGCGACAACACAAAACCGCAAAAGCTTACTGCGTAAAAGTGACGCATACGCGTTAAAAATGCATTAATATGCCGAACAAAACTGAATTGTCTTGTGAATAGGCGCAGGCTGCCCCGTTCCGAAAGGAATAAAGGCTGCCACCGATCGCTCCACCACTGGCTACTCGTCCCTGCCGGAGAGCATGGGTTTATTTGCGTGTAATAAAACTTTTTGCGTGGCCGTGTAACGTTTTAGAGAACCTTCGGCACGTTTACGACTTCGTTCTGCCAACTCTTCTTTGCTGAGGATCCGTTTTAGCGTCATTTTTAAGGTTCCGTTGCATGCCGCCGCGATTGTCAACGAGCCACCGAAAGCTAAATAAGAGAAAGCGGACCAATCGCCGACGGCGGCACCACCCTCTTCATCCGGTTATCAATATTCAGTACAATGGCTCGGCCCCAACGAATCCCTTTCCACTTGAGCATGCCCCTCGCCTCTTGTGAGCCAATTAGATAAGACAAGACGCTCAGTGCAGGCAATGTTATTCGTTTTTCAAGCTAACAAGAGTGACCTCCTATGAAGGAGGGGAGCGTTTGATTGGTTTGTTCAGACAACCCTGCTGGTGACCGCCCGATGCTTGCGTCGGCGCTTACGCAAATTGGACGTCAGGAGAGTGGAACAAAAACATATTGGAATAGTTTTGCGTTATACGGCCTCTACACTTTTTTGGACGAGTCATAAACTCAAACGTACAAATGCATTCGTGCCAAATGTGTGTGCGCGCGAATGTGTATGCACACATCAGCCCGCAGAGACAGGCAAACTCACAAACTCTGTTGTACAATATTGTTTTTTATGTGCTTGTGCTTTTATGTGCTTGCTTTTATGTGATTGTTTTTTATATCCCCCAAAATTTGGGAAATGACGGGCGCGAGACGCCTAGCGCCTTCTTGTCATCGCAGGTAAAAGAAAAAAAAAGATTGCATCTGTCCAAACAACAAGGTAATGAATTGTAATTTGATGAATAATTAAAAAGACGGCCGTTTGGGGATATCTTGAGACTGTTTGCACTCTGTGTCAATACAACTCCAAGTTCCGAAGTAGTTTGATTAGTTCATTGTCTTATTGAAATAACAAAACTGCTCAGGAAACTAGAGATTTATTACCCCAGAGCTCAAACTTTCCGAAGCTATTCCCAAATGAGTATTTTTCATCATCATCATCATCATCATCATCATCATCATCATCATCATCAGCCTAGTTAAGCCCACTGCAGGGCAAAGGCCTCTCCCATACTTCTCCAACTATATACCCCGCTCATGTACTAATTGTGGCCATCTTGCCCCTGCAAACGTCTTAATGTCATCCGCCCACCTAACTTTCTGCCGCCCCCTACTAAGCTTCCCTTCCCTTGGAATCCAGTCCGTAACCCTTAATGATCATCGGTTATCTTCCCTCTTCATTACATGTCCGGCCCATGCCCATTTCTTTTTCTTGATTTCAACTAAGATGTCATTTACCCGCGTTTGTTGCCTCACCCAATCTGCTCTTTTCTTATCCCTTAACGTTACACCCATCATTCTTCTTTCCATAGCTCGTTGCGTCGTCCTCAATTTGAGTAGAACCCTTTTCGTAAGCCTCCAGGTTTCTGCCCCGTAGGTGAGTACTGGTAACACACGGCTGTTATACACTTTCCTTTTGAGGGATAGTGGCAACCTGCTGTTCATGATTTGAGAATGCCTACCAAACGCACCCCAGCCCATTCTTATTCTTCTGGTTATTTCAGTCTCATGATCCGGATCCGTGGTCACTACCTGCCCTAAGTAGATGTATTCCCTTACTACTTCCAGTGCCTCGCTACCTATCGTAAATTGCTGTTCTCTTCCGAGACTGTTAAACATTACTTTAGTTTTCTGCAGATTAATTTTCAGACCCACCCTTCTGCTTTGCCTCTCCAGGTCAGTGAGCATGCATTGCAATTGGTATCCTGAGTTACTAAGCAAGGCAATATCATCAGCGAATCGCAAGTTGCTAAGGTATTCTCCATCAACTTCTATCCCCGATTCTTCCCACTCCAGGTCTCTGAATACCTCCTGTAAACATGCTGTGAATAGCATTGGAGAGATCGTATCTCCCTGTCTGACGCCTTTCTTTATTGGGATTTTGTTGCTTTCTTTGTGGAGGACTACGGTGGCTGTAGAGCCGCTATAGATATATTCCAGTATTTTTACATATGGCTCATCTACACCCTGATTCCGTAATGCCGCCATGACTGCTGAGGTTTCGACTGAATCAAACGCTGTCTCGTAGTCAATGAAAGCTATATATAAGGGTTGGTTATATTCTGCACATTTTTCTATCACTTGATTGATAGTGTGAATATGGCCTATTGTTGAGTAGCCTTTACGGAATCCTGCCTGGTCCTTTGGTTGACAGAAGTCTAAGGTGTTCCTAATTCTATTTGCGATTACCTTAGTAAATACTTTGTAGGCAATGGACAGTAAGCTGATCGGTCTATAATTT
Organism: Dermacentor albipictus; assembly: GCF_038994185.2. Taxonomy (NCBI): domain Eukaryota; kingdom Metazoa; phylum Arthropoda; class Arachnida; order Ixodida; family Ixodidae; genus Dermacentor; species Dermacentor albipictus. The sequence continues at coordinate 260,427,115 of NC_091821.1, read as the reverse complement.
TTCAAGTCTTTGGCGTCCCCTTTCTTATGGATTAGGATTATGTTAGCGTTCTTCCAAGATTCCGGTATGCTCGAGGTTATGAGGCATTGCGTATAAAGGGTGGCCAGTTTCTCTAGAACAATCTGACCACCATCCTACAACAAATCTGCTGTTACCTGATCCTCCCCAGCTGCGTTCCCCCTTTGCATAGCCCCTAAGGCTTTCTTTACTTCTTCTGGCGTTACCTGTGGGATTTCGAATTCCTCTAGGCTATTCTCTCTTCCACTATCGTCGCGGGTGCCACTGGCACTGTATAATTCTCTATAGAACTCCTCAGCCACTTGAACTATCTCATCCATATTAGTAACGATATTGCCGGCTTTGTCTCTTAACGCACACATCTGATTCTTGCTTATTCCTAGTTTCTTCTTCACTGTTTTTAGGCTTCCTCCGTTCCTGAGAGCCTGTTCAATTCTATCCATATTATAGTTCCTGATGTCCGCTGTCTTACGCTTGTTGATTAACTTAGAAAGTTCTGCCAGTTCTATTCTAGCTGTAGGGTTAGAGGCTTTCATACATTGGCGTTTCTTGATCAGATCTTTCGTCTCCTGCGATAGCTTACTGGTTTCCTGTCTAACGGCTTTACCACCGACTTCTATTGCGCACTCCTTAATGATGCCCATGAGATTGTCGTTCATTGCTTCAACACTAAGGTCCTCTTCCTGAGTTAAAGCCGAATACCTGTTCTGTAGCTTGATCCGGAATTTCTCTAGTTTCCCTCTTACCGCTAACTCATTGATTGGCTTCTTGTGTACCAGTTTCTTCCATTCCCTCCTCAAGTCTAGGCTAATTCGAGTTCTTACCATCCTATGGTCACTGCAGCGTACCTTGCCGAGCACGTCTACATCTTGTATGATGCCAGGGTTCGCGCAGAGTATGAAGTCGATTCCATTTCTAGTGTCACCATTTGGGCTCCTCCACGTCCACTTTCGACTAACCCGCTTGCGGAAAAAGGTATTCATTATCCGCATATTATTCGGTTCTACAAACTCTACTAATCACTCCCCTCTGCTATTCCTAGAGCCTATGCCATATTCCCCCACTGACGTGTCTCCAGCCTGCTTCTTGCCTACCCTTGCATTGAAGTCGCCCATCAGTATAGTGTATTTTGTTTTGACTTTACCCATCGCCGATTCCACGTCTTCATAAAAGCTTTCGACTTCCTGGTCATCATGACTGCATGTAGGGGCATAGACTTGTACCACCTTCAATTTGTACCTCTTATTAAGTTTCACAACAAGACCTGCCACCCTCTCGTTAATGCTATAGAATTCCTGTATGTTACCAGCTATTTCCTTATTAATCAGGAATCCGACTCCTAGTTCTCGTCTCTCCGCTAAGCCCCGGTAGCACAGTACGTGCCCGCTTTTTAGCACTGTATATGCTTCTTTTGTCCTCCTAACCTCACTGAGCCCTCTTATATCCCATTTACTACCCTCTTATTGCTCCAATAACACTGCTAGACTCGCCTCACTAGATAACGTTCTAACGTTAAACGTTGCCATGTTCAGATTCCAATTCTAATTCAGATTCATCAAATTTTAATCGATGATTGTGTTTCAGTGTTCTTTTTCGTTTGGAGAGATTTAACTTTTCTTTCTAATTTTCTTTTCATTTTTATTTTACGTATAGGCTGCCCGATCAGTTACGCAGCGTCTATCGGACGCCAAGCGATAGAGGGTGCTAGCCGTTTTGCGGCCCTCACGTCGCGCATTTCTGGCTATGCGGTGCAGATGAACGCACGGCTGCTGCGCTTACCTCATAGTTGCAGGTAAAAGCATCAAAGATATTGCGGTAAAGAGGCACATCGCAAACAATTCAGTCATGATTCCTTTAAGATTGAACAGAAAATGAAGGCAACTTTTTGCGCCCAAGATGTGGACAAACATGAGGCTGTTTGGGCTACCAACATGCCCAAACAGTCACCCTAGTGAAGAGAAAATGCTCATGAGAGTCGCTCAGCCACGGAATTAGCTTGAACGCAATTGAGCTCGCTTCTGTGCCATCAATATGTGAAGGTTAGCATTTTATGCGGAGATTAACAAGTTATAAACACGTTCTACACCCTCTTTCCTGGTCACTTTAAAGTGGTTGCTAATCAGACTAATCAGCACTGACATTCCACAAGTCTTTCCGCCTAGAAACTTGAAAAGCTTGTAGCTTGCTGTCAGACGTTGTTTCAAGTAGGTCATGTGCGGGCTCCATGAGAGATCTCTATCAATGACTATGTCAAGAAATCTGAGAGTCTTCTCATTAGAAATTATCTGGCCATTTATTGATATGGCGTAGGGCGTCATTGGTTTGCGAGTGAATGCCATCAGGGCATATTTGTCTGACGAGATTCCAAGACCTTGGTTGCGGAGGTATATAGCTGTCAGAGTAGCAGCTTTGGCCTCCGAAATACATGCACAGCCACCACCCCTCTCAGAGCCTGTAGGGGGGGGGGGGGTGTAGGGGGTAGAATCTCACACAGGTCACCAACCGCCAAAGTTGCTTGATAGCGCATTGATTTGCGCGTTCAGCTCCCAACCGGACATTGCCGTAGAAACGTGAGTTGGAATCGTGACGATGACGGGCAACATTTTGTCTTTCTTTGCCATATGGGAGGCAACTCGTCAGTGAAAGGAAAGGCGGAGAAACGTGGCGTAACCAATCTCAAGTTTTCAACTGTTGCAGTAAAACTGAACGCGTATCCATCGCAGTAATCATCTCCGGTGTTTAGAGAGATCATTTCGGTTTTGCGATCTACTTGTTTGAAGATTGCACGTATAGCACCTGTTGCGCATGACTGAGAGAAAACTTCGTCCACAAAATGATGGCTAACGTCAGCTTATTCCTTACTCGAAAGCAACGGCCGTGCGTGCATTGCCGAGTCTTGTGCGCTGGCTATTCATGTTTACATAGATCTATACACGGTGGCTCAGCTAGATTTGCTGTCCTGTGGAAATATTACAATGACTCAGGAAATTCTCCAATTCACTCCCCGTGTCACACACACACAAAAGAGAAAAACTAAAGAAAGAATACTCTACCACACAATTGGCTTAGAGCACCTCAGACGGCTGTATGTCCTTGGGTGCCAGAGAAATTTGTTCTAAGGATCTCTCACATCTTGAAGAACCGCTGTTCTACTACTATGTACAGCAAAACATCTCCAATGCCGTAATAGGTTCTTTTCTGGCAACGCTATGAGATGTGTGTAGTTGTTAAACGCAACGAATGTAAAATAGCTAGGTGCTTCTAAAATATCTCTTCTATAGACGCTATTTCCAGCACTATAATTGGGTCCCATTCTCGCTCCACTGCCGACCCAAATAACGAGGACTTGCTTTGGAGGTACGAAGGGAAAAAGAAACCTACAATGTGATCGCACTGGAGCATCATTTGACAGCAGTCGAGAAATTATTGTCATTCGCATTTTTCTAGTTACTACGAATTACAAAGGCTAGACAGCAGAATGTACCTCACAAGCGATGAGAAACCCTAAGACACAGATAATCGTTTTTTCGTGCCCCTGCCACGCTTTGAATTTTTCGCTTTAGAATTAACAAATGAACAAAATAGCAGCAGCTTTCTCTCAACTATATAGGCAATGTGACCTCGCTTGTATAACAGACAAATAGCCGATTTTCGTTACTCAGATCGACATTGCCTCTCTTCTTCCTTTCCGTTTGATCACGAATGCATGGATATCAAGCCACAGATTGCCTTCCTCTGTTTAGATAGTTACACGCTGCACACGAGAAACTAAAAAAATAAAGTGACTCCTTATCATGCTCCGATCAGCGCAACATGCTATCCCACGTTATATGCTGCACTTGGCTGCCTCCATAGCAATGATGTAAGGAGTCGGCGTGACTGCCGCTGAGGTATTGTCCCTTGCGGAGATGTCGAACAGCTGTATCTCAGACGTTAAAAACCCATTCACACCTTTATTTCCACAAAGAACACCTAAAGAACGAATAGATTCAGAACGATCTCTTTTCACAGTGAAAATTACGATACTTGTTGGCCGGGAAGAAGGGGTCGTTCACTGTTTCGCCTTACATTTGAGTGCGAAAACGTAAAATGTCAACGTAAAAAAAAATTATTCAAATAACAATGAAATTACACGCCGTGTTGGCAGCTTAAAATCGCTTATGCGTTTATACAGAGCTCCTTTATCGTGAAGAAACTTTACTGGTTGCGGAGCTCAGCTCTTTTCTCCTGATTTCTGCGTACATCTTTGGAGACCCGCCATGATTCGTGGCGCGGATGCAAGTTGATGTCCCCGTCCCTCTGCCGACGATGGCGACTTCAGCGGCGGCTTCGTCTAGGAAGCGGACCGGCCTCCAGAGTGACACCGTCTGTGATGACAGCAGTGTCTACTCGATCAGCAGTGAGTCCGATGACACCTTCGAGCTTGTGCGGAGCCGCAAGGCGAAGCGAAGACACACCACCAGGGCATCCACGTCTTCGAACACGCCAACGGTAGGACCAACTCGAAATACCGCAGTCAGTGCGATTATATTTGTACGAGAACTCACCGCCGACAACCTGAGGCGACTCATCAGACAGTCTGTCACGGTGCAACTTGAAGTGGTGGCGCCAAATCAAGCCACAGACGTTAAAGTCAACCTACGAAAAAATGTGTTGGCTATTGAAATCACACATGAGACTGCGTTGAGAAATTTGAGTAAACTTACAGAACTTGGTGGCATAAAGCTGCGCTCGTACATCCTACTATACAGTGGTTCCAATATTGGTGTCAGCTACTACGTGGACGTCTCCATCTCCAACACTGACTTGCCAATTCTAGTGAAACTTCCCGTTGATGGCGTCGCCATAACCCATCTCTCTCGTCTCGGCACATCCCGCTGCATGAAAACCATTTTCGCACGTCAAGGTGGGATACTTCAGGCACGCTGTGCGACCATTTATTCTAAGGCTACTCCAATGCCGCAATTGAGTGCCGTATGCAAGAACAAGAGAGTTTGTTCACACTGCAGCGAGCCCCACGCTGCAGACCCCTGAGCAACTACGGTTCTCAAGTGCACCAATTGCCTTGGGCCCCATGATGCTTCTTCGAATGACTGCTCCAAAATGAAGAAGGGAAAGGCGGTCTTGAAGCAGATGGCGAGAGACCGATCATCTCGTCGCGGGAAGCTGTTGCGGCCCTTAGAAAGTGACGCTACCGACACCATCAGGCTTTAAAGAACGCTGATGCCTCTGTGAAGAGTACGCCCCATCCGACAACACCTCCTCCTCTGCCCCCTAGGCCTGGCAGAATCCAATTTAAATCTGACAAGGTCATGGCGGAGAACAATACAACTTGGTCCGCACTACTAAAGCCACAGGCTACAGCCAAAGCCAGAACCACAGCCAATGCCACAGCCGGAGCCAAAGCAACGTGAATACAGCTGCGTACCACTGTAGAGTGCACATCGCGGGTTCCTGACAAATTGTCCGAAGAAGACCGGCAAGTGGTTATGACGCGCCGGTCTCTGATGAATACTTTTCGAATGCTCTTGAACAACCTGCACACTCCGTCAGCGCGAAGGGCAATGCAAGTGCTGGATGCTCTCAGTTCAGTACTTGAGCAAGGCTTGAGCAAGCATCGTGGCTTACCCACAGCACACTATACTGAAGTCAAAAAGGCTGGGGTTTACTTTAACGATATACTGCCACGTACTGCAACGTACTGCTGACGAGCAGGCAGTTCCTTGGTCTTCACAGGTGACATCAACGCGCATCACTAGCTATGGGGAAGGACCAAGATTAGCTTCAGACAGCAGGATGACGGCAGCCTAATGTATCGGCGAGGCACTTGCTTCGACTTGCCTGATTTCAAGGCGCCTAGTTGCGTGCACAGAGAGTGTTCCCTCTATCCCGCTTCCTTCTTTCTGTTTCCGCTTTCCCTTCCCCCAGTGTAGGGTAGCAAACCGGACGCTCATCTAGTTTACCTCCCTGCCTTTCCTCTCTTTGCTATCTCTCTCTCTTACTGCTTGCGTAAAAAAAGAACGGCGAGAATGTGGGAATGACCTCCTACAGCGCTTGTCCCGCAACGCTTGACAAGATCTTCAGTGGGTCAACGAACATGTATACGGCAATTTAAATTGGACTAAATAAACAAACAGCCAACCAGGTTTGTTATGTTTAACCCAACGTTTCGGAGTCCTTCTGACGCTTTCGTCAGTGGACCGCGGAAAACTGCAGCAGCTTTTTACAGATTCTGATTACGGCGCTGACAATGGTCACCTCGCGGAGGATCCTTGCCGAGGTCCTGCGGGTATGTATGAGGCAACACTCCACGAGTGGTTCATTATGCCGGAAGCGACCTGAATGTCCCACGTTTCTAGGTAGAGCCGCCTTCCACAGGTTTCTTTCAGTCTCAAGGACGATGGTCCTATCGAGTGCTTCCCAACCAGACTGATTTCAGTCGAATGTTCAGCTTCGATGTATACGATCACTAAAAAAAAATTCAAATTAGCTCTTCTACTAGCGTATTCTCATTTAGCAGTGATCGCTCCTTCCACTTCTCCCTGCTCCGCATTTGTGACTTGCCCCTCTCTGCCTCCCCATCCTCCTCCCCGGTGTAGGATAACCAACAAAATTTTCTGTTCCGGTTGACATCCCTGTATTTCCCCTTTCTTATCTCTTCATGGCTAAGTTCCTACTTTCTTGTAATTGCCACTCGAACGTCGTTCGGTGGCGCGTTGTCATGTATATATCCGTGTAACGCGCCGTTGGTTTCTGCTGAAGCTAAATGAAAAAGCAAAGCAAGCATAAGCAAAGTCTACAAGCAGGGAAGCAAAAAGGACTGCGTCCAGGATTCAAAGGGCTCTGCTGCAGCCACTGGCTCATTCTTTATCGGTAGAAAACTGAATGTCGAACGACGTGGGCCCAAGATAGAGGCGGCAGGAGGAATAGGAGAGTAGATTTTAATATTGAATTATTCATGACACACTAGAGCGTAGCGCGAGCCCCACCTGGCCCCACCTCCCACCACCACGCCACCTCATGCGACCTCGTGTAGGCAGACTGAGGGCAGCGCTTCATGCTCGTCCCCGCTCCGAGTAGAAGGGGACACGCGGAGAAACAATGCCACTCTCGGTTTGCGCTCCTTGGGGACGCGCTTTCATCGTGCCGCGACGTCCGCCGTAGCCAAATGCCGCAGAGGCCTCCGCCGCAGCTCCCCCTTCACTTTCTGTCTCTCCCTTTTGCGTGCGCTACGTGCCCAGCCGGTGTCGGGAGGCGTAACAACAGAAAGTTGGTTTCCGGGTCGGGCCACGCGCTCCCAAAACACGCTGATTCTGCTGCTCCTGTTGCTTCACGCGTCTCTCGACAACAGCAGGAACGGCAACCTCTGCGCTCTGCTTTTTTTCACTAACTCTGTTTTTCTTGCGTTCAGCTTCTGTCGCGTCGCGCAGCGTCGTCCTTCAGGGAACACCCGCATCTTTGGGCCAATCTGCAAGTTGATACAAAAGGTGCGGGCGGGAGGGTTCTGGCGGCGCCTGAAGAACGAAGTCTGGCGCATGACCCATGGCACTTTTGTTTGTTGGCTTGTTCATCTCCCTCCGGGCGCAGGCCTTACATTTCGGATGCCACGCTGTGCGGCGTAGGTGAGGCGCTGCAGCGCCTGTAGTGGAGCGGTGCACCGTGGTAAGCGCGGCCTGGTTGGAGTGGCTCGCGCGTGGCATGGTCAGGCGAAGGGCCGCACTGGTCACAGCGACGAACAGCGTGTTCTACGTGCAAAGGTGCGAGTGAGCTGTGCACACACGTGTGGCTGCCAGCCACTCTATAAAACTTCATACAGAAACCTCGCTGGAATGGCATGTAAATGGAAACCTTCTGCACCGCCCTATTTGCTTGCTTTTGTGCGGAGTGTGCAGCTTCGTTCTTACCTTCAGTGGACATCTCCCTAGTCGATGGCGCTTCGGTCCGAGAGTGCAGGGCGGAAAATAGAAGGCTTGCTCAATTCGGTTTCGTACAGTCGTTGTGACGCAATGAAAACGGGGTATCCCTATAACGACGGGCCGCGTTGGGGATTCTTTCCTCCCACAATTTTCCTGAGGTCGGTGGAATGAAGACAAGTAATCCGAAAGGAGAGATAACGTTAGCCTCGTGATGAAAACTGGGTAGTGTTGGCGGCGCTAGCTAACTGAAACAGAGTTAAGAAGTGGTTAATCAGGAGAAAGTCTCACTTACGCGCGCTGCTAAGCAAGAAGCGCTGTGTCTGCGCTCGAGCTAACGTTACTACAGAGTAACGTAGGGAAAGCAAGAGCTTCGGTGCGGGAAGGGAGGGGGGACCTAAGGTCATCTCCTGAAAGTTGTTCCTTGAACGAAAGCAGAGAAAAATCTCTCTGCAGGCGTTTCGAACAGTTGCGGGGCAGCGCAAAGAGCCTTTTCGAGAGTATTGCCCCTGAGCAGAGGCTTAAGCTAAGTGTGTTCCGTAATGCGACGGGGTTCGGGAACCGGGAAATTGGAAATTATCTGAAGCCGAATGTCTTTATAAATGGCCTGATTGGATGTTCTTACTTTTATGGCTTCTTTTTTTTCTTTTTTATAGCGGCTATAATAATTTTAGCACTTTAGGGTTCATTCCTCGTTTGCTTCTTCTGTTATTTTTTCTTACATATCGCCACGATTAATCTCCGGCAGATTAAAAGAAAAAAGAAAAAGAAAAGGTTCCATTCAGTTGAGAGTTGACTCGGGTTGCTTGCTACTGGATGAGCAAGGCAAGATTATACCACAATTAGTCGTCAACGTGCTGTGGAGACAGTACAGGGGGAGAGAGAGAAAGCAACGCGACCAATGGCGGGGAGGTCAACCAGACGAGCGTCCGGTTTGCTACTCTACACTGGGGGAAGGGAAAGAGGGAACAGAAAGAGGAAAGCGGGATAGAGGGAACAATGTGTGTGCACGCAGCAAAGCGCCTTGAAATCAGTCAAGTCCAGGCAAGTGCCCGCCGAGACATTGGGGCGCCGTCATTCTGCTGTCTGATGATAATCATGGTGCTTTCCCATAGCTGGTGGTGCGCGTTGAAGTCACCTGGGAAGACCAAGGGGCCAGTGGTCGTTAGCAGTAAGTTCGAGTACGTGGCAGTATATCGTTGAAGTAAACCACGGCGTTTATGACTTCAGTGCCAATAGAATGCTGCGGGTGAGCCATGATCCTTACTCAACACTTGCAAGCCCTGCATTGAGAGCATCCAGCGCTTGCACTGCACTTCGCGCTGACGGAGTATACAAGGTATTGAAGAACATTATAAAAGTATACATCAGAGACCGGAGCATCAGAACCAGTTGCTGGTCTTCTTCGGGCAATTTGTCAAGAACCTGCGCTGTGCTCTCTACAGCCGTGCGCTGTATCACTTGACGTGGCTCCAGCTGTGACATCAGCTGTGGCTTCGGTTGAGACTTCCGCTGTGGCTCTGGCTTTGGCTGTGGCTTTAGTGGAAGCTTTCAACAGCCAGAATTTTTAGGTCCATTGCAGATTGAAGACCATTTACGATAACGAGGAAATACAATGTTAAACTAAAGGATAAATACATACGCACTATTGTAGCGAAATCAGTCTATAACAACCGATGGTTCACTAAACGCGTAAAATCTCTTCTCAAACGTAAAAAAACGGCTCTACAGGAAAGGTAATCAAAGCAATAACACTGTAGCGAGGTACAGGTGTCGCGCGTGCGTAAAACTGTACATTCAGGAGGTCAATCAAGCCAAAGATAAATTTAGCAGTCACGATCTACTTTCCATGCTCCAATCAAATCTAAACAAATTTTTGTGCATGCTCTCCACGGAAGACAGATCGAGCTATCAAACTCGTTGACCTCGACGGGGAACCTATTCCTAACGAAGAATGCGCTACTGCCCTCAATAGAGAGAGAGAGAGAGAGAGAGAGAGAAATAACTTTTATTTATATAGCCGGCAGATTCGTGGGGGGGGCTAACCCCGCCTAGATGGCGGCCAGAAGCCCTTGAGCTCTAGCGGCATCCTCGGCCTGCTGGACAGCCAAAAGTTGGTCTTCGGGGGCCGAGCTGAGCAACACGGTCTCCCACTGCTTCCGGTCCTGAATTTTTCGGCCCTGTCGTGGCGCCCGAGGGCAGGCCCAGATAATGTGATCCAGGTCCGCCCTTTCTTGACAAAGTTTACAATTGGCCGAATATTGGTCTGGGTAATAATGATTATAAGACACCGGGTTCGGTTATGTATTTGTTTGAAGGAGGCGCCATGCCACCGCCTGCTGCTTATTAAGTGATGGGTGTGCGGGAGGAAAACGCACCCTCCCCAATCTGTAATGATTAGTTATCTCCCTGTAGCCAACCATCCGGTCCCCTGTCAGCCCCAACAATACTGCCAATACTGCCAACAATACAGCACAATACTGCCCTCAATAACTATTTTTCTTCAGTATTTCCCTGACCTGTCCACGCTTACTGATTCTGTGCGTGCTATGCCCGACCTACAGATTTACGCGGAGGGAATAGTTCACCTAACCAATTATCTTAAACCGTCGTCTTCCGCTGGCTGCGACAGTGAAATTCTAAACAAAACACCTTTCAAATATCAGCTCAAATACTTCGCTTACTATTCAATCAATCACTAGAGACTGGGACCGTTCCCGGTGGCTGGAAGAAAGCTAATATTCTGCCTGTCTTTAAATTAGGTGACCACTCGAACCCTGCCACTTACCGCCCAATGTCCCTTACAAGCATCCCATCAAAATTACTTGAACACATCATGACCCCAAGCCTAATGAAGCACCTGGGAGCAATTCTTTCTATCCATTTCAGCATGGTTTCCGAAAGCACTTATCGTGTGATTCCCAACTCGGCGAATTCACTCAGGACATTCTGTAAATCATAGATAGGAACCTGTAGATCGAAGCCATTTTTTTAGATTATTCAAAAGCTTTTAACAGGGTGCCACACAAGCTCTTACTCGGAAAACTATCTACGCTTAGAATCTGCAGTAGCTTACTCGGATGGATTTAACAACAATTCTTATCCTGGCGCACACAATACACTTTCACAAAAAATCACTGCTCACCCCTTACTGATGTGACTTCGGGCGTCCCTCAGGGCGCCGGTCTGTCCCCCCTTATTGATTCCAACCTACGTGAACCAATTGCCTATTTGCATACATCGTAAAGTGCGACTAGTCGCAGACGACTGTGTAATTTACAACACTGTTAAGTTTAACTGCCCTGACGATTTTCTTTGCCTGCAGCGTGGTCTCGGTGCCATCTCATCATGGTGCGAACATGAAACATGCCTCTGAAGTGATCTAAATTCAGATCGATGTCTTTTACCCGAAAGCACAGTCCCCTCCAGTCAACTTGTCGCATTAGCTCTGTCCACATCAGCTCATCTTACAAGTACCTCGGTCTTCATGTGACGTCATCGCTTTCTTGGGTAAGATATATCGAAACAATACGTCGAAAAGCTGCAAGCTCACTCGGATATCTACAAAGAAACTTAAAAACCCATCCTCAGAAGTAAAAATCTAACATACGCGACATTCGTTTCTCCTACACTCGAATTTGCCTATGCTGTCTGGCAACCCTCTGAAGATTACCTTGCCGCATTACTGGAATCCGTCCAAAACCGAGCCACCAGATTCGTCACTACACAATATTCACGGTTCACTAGTGTCACTTCCTTGAAGCAATCAATCAGTCTGCCAACACACATCATATCACGTCTTTGTTTCCTTCACTACATTTACAATCTACGCTTAAGGCACGACCTTCTTCAACCACCATCGCAAACTTCCTCTCGCATAAGTCACAGGTCTGCCATAAAACGCTTACCCGGCCGCTCAACAGTCATGACCACTTCCTTCTTCCCTAATGCAATCGTTTTCTGGAATTTTTCTGAACCGCCTGACCACTTCGTGACCTGTACTCAAGAAATTTCGTGAATATACATAACACATAACTTTCAATGACTTCCTGTTTCCCATGTTCACCGTTTAAAATTCGTCACAAACCACTTTTGATAGTCTATCTCTGTCAACCCCGCCAGTTGTGTATTTTTTCGCTTATGTATGCTGTGTTGCTTCTTCACCTCCTTAATTTTTGTTTGCTTGTTTAAAGTTGTACAAAATCAACCAAGTGTGGTTGTTGGCTTTATTTGTACGTCTTTAACCACTTTTACACATGTTTGTATTGCCTCTCTTGTGCAATGCCTTCGGCCCTTCAAGGTGATAATAAACGAAACGAAATGAAATCTCTGTGATCAATACAGAGCATTACAGAGTCGCCATAGCGTGAACTACAACGGATGCAGAGCCAACGTTACACGTTTGAGCAACAAAGTTGCGGCTATAGGACTAAAATGAGCAGGTAAACATTACACGTGCAATACCATTCACCAAACGAAATAAGTCAGCGAATGCTTTCCCTCAACAGTTGTATTTTTTGACGAACGCCATTTTTTCTATTCGAAGAACCATAATAGCAAACGTTGCTCACAGTAGCGCAGTAGTCATTCAGCCACACTGCTAAAGCTTGAAAATGACTTTTTTTTTAGAGAATATGTTGTCTCTTTTCTTGACAGCCTCATGGCGCACAGATAAAAGTTGATATGAAGCTTTATATTATCCACAAAGGCAGTAAAGCGGACCTCGAAACCGTCGAATAGGTCTATTTTGGGCTGTGTTATCGTGGTTGTTTTGTGGCAACATATTCATGGGGATGTCAGACTTTTCGAGCACTCATTTCTTCCCTGGCTACCATGTTGAAAGGTGCGCGCATGTGTAGATCTCCTTCCTCTATGGTTATAAGGGCGCCTGAGATTTGATGTTGACAACATTGCCGGAAACGTTTAAGGAATGCTGTTTTCAATAAAATGAGGGCTTGCGGGAGGTACACTGCAGTGGCTTTAATCAGAGTAGGAGCGGCTTAGTCTGGCCGCAGACTTCACATAATACCCAGGTGAAATATCGGCGAAAGATGGCGCGACACAGACTCTATAAATACACGCTAAGAACAGGCAAAGACACGCGCACGTGCTCAAAGCTCTTTAGAAGGCCTCGTCGTCCATGCGTGCTTAACTATGCGGGTATTCCGCGTAGACTGGGCTACATCTTGCTAAATTCACAGGGGACGCTTAGTGCACTTCAGTTCCGTGCGATGTGTTCCAAGTACAACGTCGCCTGCCGTTTTTTTGCGAAATGCCTGAAACCCAGCCTCCGTGCTTCATCAATGAACACGCGACGATTAGGCTGTAAACCATAGAGAAAGGTTGCACAAGCTACTTCGCGAATTTTTTCTTTCTATGAACAAAGGCCTGCTTTTCGCATCGTCCTATACCGCATTTTTTTTTTTACTTTAAGTGCCCGTATTACTGTTTTCTTGTTATCCACATCCTTGTCTTGCATATTCACCGTTCTTCTTCATTGTAAGGTAGCGGGCTCACTTCAATCGACCTTTCTGTCTCCTATTGGGCTCTTTCGCGGTGTTCATTATCACTCGTGCTGTGGTAGGATAGCTACCACACCATTTTGATTGCGTATGGCACACAATGAAAAGTTAAGCTTTTTAACTTTTACGGACCCATTATAACATCCAAGCCAGTGCATGTTTGTCGACGTGTCTGGAATGTGCACGCGGTACCATTCGCCATCAATCGACAGAGTCGAACGTTTCATCTTGCTAAGAATGAGAGTAGTGCGCTACACTTTGCTGGTGTCCCGTCATCTGGGTCCTTCATCTGGACTGATCCAGCAATCGAGATCCCGTACAGCTACGAGTGTCGACATTGAGGACGTCCATGCATCGCTGCTACAGCGGCTCGCCGCGGGGGTGTACCGGCACATGGAGACGCCGGCTCAAACCCTTCCGGTATGAAAGGGCTCGGCTGAACAAAAGCCCAGACCCAGCCTGCAGAGCAGACGGCCAAGCAGTCTCCATCCGTTCCTCCGTCTTCACGATGGGGCATACCTACTTGACAGTGGCCCTCGAAAGAAAAACGATGCTGCTGTCCGGAGATGGGGGCGTGCTGGTCATTCAGCGGGCAACGGGAAACACCTGTACACGGAGCACCGTTTCATAATGGGAAGTCCGGTGCGCTCCGAGCAGACCAGACAATGGCGGCGACGCGTGCGTCCTTTCCCCGTACTCACCGCGGCAACTGACGGCGCCATTGTGTGCCGTCCCTGCGTTCCCCTGCCAGTATGCCATCCACGATCGCGTCTTCAATAGTATGCGTATCTTGTCCTCACGGCGCAAGGTTCGGGGAGGTGGCTAGTTTATCCCGACCATCTGTTGAGCGTTCGTGCTTCTTTTCTTTCCGGGTACCGGGGCGTACTTGCCCGAGTGGGAACCGAGTACGAGGCCCGGCAGGAGGCGCGATATTCAGCGTTATGATTAATCTTCTCTCATCTCAGTGTGTTTTTGTCTACCTTGTGATGGTTTATCACTTGTTGTGCAATGTCAATGCCCCTTTCTCGCAGGCGCTAGCGAAACGAGACACCTTAGGTATGTGTGCGGATCTGTTCGAAGAATGCGCGAAAGGCGTGATAGAGCAGACGATTTTAGACGAAGATCTTGGGCCAGGAAGCATGTAATTGCCACCCGTTGCACGGTATGCGGCTGTGAAAAGGAAACGCACGATAAGACACCAGAAGAGGAAGACAGATAATCAAGCGGAGAGGTGAGGCAATGACAATTGTCATTTAGGAATGAGTTAGGCTGATGGTCGGATAAGTGCATGAAGCTGAGTACAGCGAGAGGCGCCTTTGTCCTGCTGTGGATATGATGAAACTAGGTGGTGATAAACTTTATTGAAACGGGGAAGGGTAAAGGGGGACGTGGCTGAGGGTTTGGGCTCAAGTAAGGCCCTGGGCCTGCTTGGCCTTTTCCGCCAAGTCCACCAGTTCAAGCTATCCGTCGACGTCCCCTGAACTGAGCCAGGCTGTCCAGTCTGTCTCGCTGCTGACGGGGGGATGAGAGAACGGGAGCGAGGTGCATTCCCACATTATGTGTGTGAGTGTTCCTGTTTCTCAACAGAGGCTGTATTGGTCGCTTTCCTTGCCCCCTGGGATTTTGTTAATGTATTTTGGGTGTGGGTATGTGTTTGTCTGAAGTCGCCGAAACACGACCGCTTGCGTTTTGTCGAGTTGCTTTGCCGGTGGTGGGAGCGCGCGATGCCTCAAGCGATACCGATGGGCTATTTCATAATAAGTCTCGCAGGGTTCCTCGTGTCTCTCCTCCTTATTCACGCCGTCCGCATCCGCGGACGGGGCTCGGCGCGCGAGATCTCGAGCCAAACTGTGAGCCGACGCATTGCCTGGCACAGCCGCGTGAGCGGGGGTCCACACGAGGGTTTTCAAGCCGCTTAGGGGGCGTCGTGTGAGGACATGGTACGCGTGTTTGGAAATTCTACCACGGACGAAATTGCCAATGGTCTGCTTGCTGTCGCTGATGACGGTATTAGATACCGCATGCATGGCCATGGCAATCGCGGTTTCCTCCGCTTCCACCACCAGCCGTGATTGTTGTATGTTCTATCAATCCTCCGTTGTGATTCGCTACCACCGCGGTCATGAGGTCGCCATGAGGGTGTCTGGCTGCGTCTGTGTAGACCACTCCATCTTGCGAGCCGTAGCGTTGCCAAATGGCTTCACTACGGGCCTGCCGACGGCCCTGATGGAACTCGGGGTCCATGTTGCGGGGTAGAGGTAGCGCATAAATATGCCTCCTGTCCTTTCGCGGAATCGCCATGTACTCTGTAACCTCGGGGATAGCCTCGAGACTGAGCTTCCGGAGGACTGTGCGGCCTGCCGGGGTTAGTGAGAGACGACGGACTTAGGCTGTGTAGTGAGCGTCTAAGAGCTCTTCGATCGTGTTATGCATGCCTAAGGCCTCTAGCCTTGCGGTGGCCGCGTGGTCCGGAAGGCCCAAGGCTGCCTTTGTGCTTCGCCGGATCATGGTGTTTAATTTGGCTAAGTCCGTGGCTCCGAGTTTGACATATGGTGTCGAGTACATGGTTCTGCTGGTTATGTATGCCTGCACAAGTCGAAGCAGATCGCCCTCGCCTATGCCGTGGTGCCGATTAGCCACCCGGCGAATGAGCTGTAGCGTGTAGTTGGTCGCCCTCTGGAGTTTCTTTAACATGAGCCCGCAGCGCAGCGTGTTCTGAAAGTCTAGCCCCAATATTTTGATACTGGGGCACTCTGGGATGGTAAGTTCTCCGACCTTAAGTTCAAGGAAGCGCCTTCTCCGTGGTAGTCCCCTGGGACAGCTACTTTTGCCGGGCTTGATCAGGAGGTATTCGGACTTTTCCGTTGAGCACGTCAGGCCCCTCGACTGCGCATAAGCTTGTACGACGTTGATGCCGCGTTGAATGATCTCTTGAAGAGTTTGTAGATCATCCGCCGCTGCCCATAACGTCACGTCGTCAGCGTAGAGGCAGTGGTGAAGCCCAGGTACACAGCACATGAAACTACAGATGGTGATTAGGATTGGCCAGTTACTCATGCAAGATGACCTTTGGTTTGAAGTATTCAGATGAGAACACGCAAAACGCGGCGAGCGCTGCGAAATGTATCCGTATAACCACTCTTTCGCTTGTCACTTGCGCGTTTTTGCCAGTGGACGATATGCCTACTTGAAGCATTTTGCTTACCTACACTGAGGTGATCGACGCTATCGAGAGCATGGGAGCGCCAGCCAAACTTCTTTTACGTGCTTCGTTTATCTACGTTCAGAAGAAATCACGCACGTCCCTCGCAAATCCTACTGACTGCTTCCGGGTCTCTATTTCATTTTTTTTATTCGCCGTTATTGTTGATCCTAAAAACAATAGCTTGTGATCTTACTTTTTGAGGTTACACCTGAAGTTTCAGAATTGCCGTAGGGAGAGAACGTGGGACTGGGTGCAGGATGGATGAACTATGTAGAAACAGATCCGGCTCCTTACTGTGTACTTAAATAGATGTATAGAGATGTTTCTACATTCTACAGCATTGAAACACAGCAGCCGCTGCCATTAATCAAGCGCCCGAGTTTCCGCGCTGCAGAAAACACCATACCCAGCCAGCTACCGTGTCGGATTCATGCTTTTAGTAGATTGGCGGACTCGAAGCCGCTCTGAGAAACGATGGTAGGTGCAGCTATCTAGCAGGGTAGACACAGACTATATCTGTGGGAATGCGTGTTCCACGTAAGGAAATGTTTCAAAATGACGGCCAATCATAAGATGGAGCCATTGGCGCATAATTGTTGAGTGCAAATAACGATAACAAGTATGGCACAGGGATCGAAACCCGAACATCTGACGTTCTTTTTTTCATTTACATATATTACCTATGCCACATTCCCAATTAAGCTAAACTAATGATTTATTTATGCTTCCATTGTGGATGTATAGGCATCTGTGCACAGATTACTTGCACTTGGTTAAAAAATATACCATGTGGCAAACTATAATAATGCTGATTTTATTCAAATGAAATTGTTGGTCAGTGACAGAAACACGCTCACCGAAGGAGGATGATCAGTTCTTGTAATTTCCTTTAATACGAAGCATTCTCGTTGAATGTAGACTTGTTTTTCCGGCCGCATATCTGACCGTTTTTCGTGGACCCATCCCGAAGACAGTGCAGTCTAAAACAGCGTCTCAAACAGTGACCTAGGACTCCATGTGGAGCACACAGCTGTTATCAAATGCCCAGACAGCGCTCAATGCGACGTTCAGACCCGCTGGAGCACCGACGAAACATGTGCAATCACTTAAAGCTTCACACGTTCTCTCTTGAATTCCAGGCGTAGCGCATCTGGGTTCTTCCGCAAGTGCGCATTGAAGTCAGCAACAACGCACATCGGGCTTGCTCCGCCCTAACCGTCGAATATTCCAGTGAAACCACCAGTGATGTCATCACTCGAGACAAGGTCGAAACCACCATTAATGAACTTATGGACATTGAGTAATCGTGTCAAGTGACAAACATATGTATACATGAACGTACTCTAATAACGTAAAATTTTTAAAATGCACACAATCATCATCTCCAACAATGCTACCTAATATAAATATTTCATCCTCCCAACCTGCAGTGTCCGTTTCCTTTCAGAGAATTACCGCGGTTCGTGAGTTGCACTTCTACAGCCAAACAACAACGCTTTGCGCAACGCGTATACATATGTAGCGCTGAACTTGAGTTGTGAGAACAAGTGTGGGAGGAATGTCGCTTGCGTGCGCTGGTCGACGTAATCGGAGAGCTGGTGGGAGAGTAGCTAACCACCTCGCACAATCTAACTCCCATTTCGTATACTTATATCTCCTCTATAACTAAAGCCTTGTTAAAAGTTGTTAAGTATAACGGTGCCAGGACATCGTTTTACAACTTCCAGCGTATAACCGACACCCCCGACAAGCCCTTTAAAGCACTCCAGGAAATAATTAGAATTCTTTCTCAGCCTCGTCATCTATTCCTGTATATTCTCAAAATCTGACAATTAGGGAAACTTTATGCAGCACCATTTTCTTTCTTCTTTTTAGATACTAAAGTCAATAACTCACTCAGCGAGTCGAAACTCTTTGTACCTCGTATGTCGACACATATGAAGACATCAAAAGGAATTCTGTCCTTAAGCAACGATAGCATTGACGCTTGGTGAATGACATTACAGAACTTTTGAAAAATATCGATGGGCCCCTGAAATATCGTTGAGAGGAACTTCAATTTTTATAACGACTGCCGAAGGTTTTCCTACTTGTTGCCGTATTTGGACGCGACATCTTCTAACACAGTTTAAGCAGTTGCTATTGAGGAAGATGTGATTCAGGTACGATCATTGCGAATCTCGTTACATAAATTAACTTGTATTTACACTGAGTTCTTTTTGCCATTAGTAGATTTTCCGTTGAGAGGCAATTGGATGCCGTGTATTATTTTTGTAAGGGCATACCGGTGTGCGGTATGTACTCCCCCCCATCTATTCTGTATAGATTTTATATACGCAACATGCATGAATAAATGTTATTAACACGAATTTTGCAAATAATTAACGTACCAATGAGCAATCTCTGTGTTTAGCTACGCAAACATTACAGAACACAAGTATATATATGTGTTATTTATTTATTCGTTGCCGGATTTTTTCCGGATTTTCAAGGAAACAAAATAAAATGCATGGCCTGTATTAGATGTCACTATCCTGTATTTTATATGTGCCAGGCAATATTTACAGAGAAAAGTGCCAACGAGATCCTTACGTCGTTGCTCTAAGGTTCCCACTGTGCAGCCGAAACACGGCCGACTTCCGCGTTCGCAGCCCGGTTCGCTCCGATGCGCGGAACAGGGCGCCTTCAGTTACGAAACGAGGTGGATACGGTTTCGCGATATATCGATCCCTATAGCCACGTGAAATGCGCGTATCAGACATCTATTACAGCACGAAGAAAAGAGGGATGCCCGAGGGCAAGGCGCCCGCGTAGGGAGCAAAAGAACCGCTGATCGAGGGGTCGTGCATCACACGCAGATCCCTCAGACCGCCGCCGCTCTCAAGTGATGAATGCTGATGGGTTCGGTGTCTCGCTTCGCGCTTCATTCCCGTGTGTCTCTACGACACCACCGACACGGTTCCAGATTACTGCGGTAGAGGACGCCTCTGCGACGGACCCCTCCCCCGTGCTCCGTGTGTCGGTTGGTTGACGGGGGTATCTCTCATTCCCACTTACCGCGCTTTCACTTCACTGCCAATGCCATGCGCGAGTAATTCTGCGAAATGGGACGTCTCGTTCAGGGACTACGCAACACTCGACTTCGCTTCTATACGGGGCTGCTTGAGCGGGCACTGTCGTTGGAACTTTCACTTTCATCATCACTTTGTTATCACTTTCATCACTTTGTTATCACGTTTAGCATTGAACCGCTGATTCGCGTTCAGTTGGTATAAGACGACGGCCGAATGATGCAACGATCCCGCTATAACGCTGTTACAAATCAATTTTTTCTGCCAATCGCCAGTGGTTCTGGCTGCACAGCGTCATTGTTACCGGAAGTGACCAGCGTGCGCAAAGGATGACACGAGTGGAATAGAAACGAGCTTATAGAATCGTTAACATACAGCCCTATGAACTGCCTAATTGCCACCACTTGACTGTGACTGTTCACATGAATGATATTTCCACTATTATTCCTCTCGAGCACGTTTATGCAGATGTCACGCGCCGGTGTCCACGATCCGTTGAGGCCTAAAAAAGGCAAATAAAACAGTGTTAATAAATAATTTCTCTAATCACTCAATAAAAAATGTATATCCATACAGAATTTTCATCACAGCTGTCAGCAAAAAATGCGCAGACTCTTGCTTACTTACGCAAGTTTGACAGCAGCCAAATGAAATATCACGATGCTGCTCCACACGGTTGGGTTGCGATAAACGCTAAATGTCTTATATATGTGGCCCCAGAAAGCATTTAGCTTTGGACAGTTCGTTTAACCCCGGGGATAGCTCTAGTTCTCTGGCTGCTTGGAATTCGCCGCACCTATGGTAATCAATTTGCGACGCCTCTTTCGCGTTGTGATCTCGCCGACTTCGCTCTCACACCAAAACGCCAGGCGCTCGTGGAGCTGTTGGACGGGACAGAGGCGGAGCTGTTACCTCTTCGAGCTCTTCCTAAACGGCGGCGCAACAGCGGAGAAAACAATACCGCTAGCGAGCCGGGCAGCCCCTCGTGCGTGCATGCAAGCGGCCCAGGGCGCGCAAAAATGCGCGCTCCCAGCCTACGCCTTCGAGCGCCGCGACGAACGGCGGCCGCCGCGCGCGCGCGCGTTCCTCGCGAAGGACCACGCACTCTCAGCAGGTGGCCGTTCATTACGCCACGGGCGGCCGGCGTCGCTGACAGCTTTATTCGCGCGCTCGCCGAGAGCACTGCTAACGGGCGCCGATGAAAAATGCCTCCGCGCCCGAGATTGATGAATGGCCCCCTGCAATCGCTCTTCGCCTGCGCGCGCCAGAGCGCCGCGGCGCGCCTCCGATATGAGATTCCTGCGTGTCACGCGGGCATTCACGGGATGGAATGAGGGCGACCCCGTGCATACAGCAACGCAGCTCAGTGGCCCACGGTGTTCGTCCGACATTTGGACCCGCGGCGCTCTTGCTGGCCGGCCGGTTACCTTGGGAAGCGGCGAGTCCGATGTCGCGAGGATTACGGCCCAATACTGCAGCGCTGCGCACACCCGGGAGCAAAAGCATACGAGCCACCGTCGCGGTGAAGAACAGGGGCGCTATAACGTAAAGCTATTCCGAACTTTTCTATTACAATTCTGCAATCAGCCCTCCGCGATTGGTCCAACACGTTTTTTGACGAAGAAACTGACTTCGCCTGTCACTCACGCGACGTCACGAAAACCGCGATAGCTCCCCATCTGATATGACGTGCACACACTAATTACGCATGATATTACCTAACGAAAGAAAAATAGTTATTTCTGATTCGACGGCTTTTCGCCATTAGCCCTCGGCTATTGGTCAAAAGCTCTCGGGCTGCACCCACTTCACCTGCCTGTCAAGCGACGTTACAAAACCGCGAAAACTCGCCGCGTCAAAGTGACGCGTACGCGGTAAACCTGCATTAATATGCTGAACAAGACTGACTTATATTCTGAATAGCCGCAGGTTGCCCCGCTACGAAAGAAATAAAAGATGGCTGCCACCCATCACTCAGGCGCTGGCTACTCGCACTTGCCGGAGAGCATGGGTTTATTTGCGTATACTAAAACTTTATGCGTGGCCTTGTAACGTTTTCGAGCACTTTGGTCACTTTACGACCTCATTCTGCCAACTCTTCTTTCCTGGGGATCCATTTTAGCGTCATTCTTAAGCTTCCGTTGCATGCTGCCGCGATTTTCAACCAGCCACCGCAAGCTAAGTAAGGGAAAGTGGTCCAATTGCAGACGCCGGCACCACTCTCTTCATCTGGTTATATATATTAAGTGCACTGGCTCGGACCCGTTGAATCTCTCTCCACTTGAGCGTGCTCTTCGCCTTTTGTCAGCCGATTAGGTAAGACAAGCCGCTCAGTGCAGGCAATGTTATTCGTTTTTCAAGCAAACAAAAAGGACCTCCTATGAACGGGGAGAGCGTTTGATTGGTTTGTGCAGACAACCCTGGCGGATCACGGCGGTGTCTCCAGAGCCAATTTCATGTTGCACATCCAAATTGCAGGTTGCATGCTCACACACACACACACACACACACACACACACACACACACACACACACACACACACACACACACACACACACACACACACACACACACACACACACACGCGCACACACACACACGCACACACACACACGCACGCACGCACGCACGCACACACGCACGCACGCACACACACACACACACACACACACACACACACACACACACACACATATATATTTCATTGAGTTATACTTCCCTAAGGTGCGACGCGGACGTTTCGTTCACCGTTCACCGCAGCTTGCGTGAGCCTGTGATGCCACTGGCGTAGTAAGGATAGTGGTGTGTCGTGGTTTCTTAGGCTTGGACTCACCTTATTCAAGCTAAACGAGGTCTCTTTCCCTGCCCATGCGCAGCGTCAGAGGCGGCAGTCGTCAATAGCGCTTCTTTCGAAAGTCTCAGAGCAACGTCTAATGCAGATCAGTCCAGAACGGCAAGACTTTCCCTGCGCTTGTTGTCCAACTTTTCTATTTCACCATTCGAAACACCGTTTCTTCCTTTGCTTTGACTATCCTACACTGTTAGAAAGAGGGGCGAAAGCTCCAGATCCGCTCCGAAATCAAAGGTATACCGGAATACGAAAGCGATGAGCTCTATACTCAGGAGTGGGATCTACAGTATCATTCAATTCGGTTAGAGACCGCCGGCTTTCTAGCTGCCCCTTCCGCCACACATGCCTCCTCGCTTTGTTCTTACGAGCCTGGCTGTCGATTTTATCGACCGTAATCACTTTGTGGCAGTACAATTTACGTGTCTTGGACTTATGAGCCAAGACACGACCTAGTAATGAAAAGCTAAAATGTTGGGAGTGGGTCCGAGTAGGGACCGAGTAAGGAGGTGTTTGAAGACTTTCGTGGATTCCAGACCATAGGGGCCACGCAACTTAGTCCATCGATGCATGCCATCTGTTTCATGCAGCAACCTTATTATGCAGTTAAAATCGTCTTTGGCACTGCTCGGGCTCTGAGAAGTTCCGAGCGGATGCTAGAAGAGAAAGATGGCAAAAATACAACTCTGCGAAGTTCGGCTTTGTTCTTCGATCGATAGCGATGTTTCCGTTGCCTTGCCACGTGCGTGCGTAACTAGAATTTAATTGCCATGGGCCGGCCTTTAACTTTGCAGACAGTGGCCTTTGTTTTTATTGTGTTCTTTCCTGCTTGATTCAAACAGCACTTAGGCAAATGCAAATAAGCTCCCTCGAACGCGACTGGACGTCGATCGACCAAAGCCTTCAAAGAGGCTTTGAAAGAACGCCAGACCTCGATCTGAAAGGCCTTCGTGAGTACGCCCAGCCTCTTAATTCGCATTGATCGACGCTTTGAACATGCTGTTGTTTCCCGATACACTTGATTATTTGTTTGGTAGCGGGCATGGGGCGCGAGTCACCTGGCCGTATTTAGGTGCATGCATAAGTATGTGCTGCTACAATATTGATCCAGGCATTTACTGAGTGGCGGCTGTGGTCGCTTAACAACTATGATTCAGCCAGCGCTATTAGATTAACCTGAAATAATGAACGGAATAGAAACTGAATTCGAAAGGTCAAGTGCGGCAACAGAGTTGAGCGACCAGTGTTGCTGTTGGAATCGATACGTCTCCTGCGATGGTGTGTAACATTGCCGACGTTTGTGTATCTGGAAGGAGAACGCTCATATCGGTGTTCGGAGGGGCAAGGAACTGCGCAATAAGAAAATCCTAATTCAGGTGAAGCCCGGGGTCATGCCCGTCACAACAGCGGTTCAAGAGACAACAGTGGAGACGAAGTTAGGTATAGTTAGGAAACAAAGAGAAAGCGAGGCAGGCCTAAGTAAAGGCGGTAAGATATCGCTAAAGACCTTATGAAAAAGAATGAATCCAGCGTGTGCTAGGCGCATAGTGATGTTTTTATTGAATGTACACCCGCCCACAAAATACTGCGGAGCGTGTGGCGAAACGACCCTCCTCCCCTTCTAGAGACGCACCCCTGGTGTGGAGACCGACGCCTGCGCGCATGCGCGTCCCTCCGAGAGTGCAAGCGTGTATGTTTCCGTGCTTCTTCCTTACACGTCTCATTGTTAATCATGCTGGCACGAAAGACATAAAAACAAAAAGAAAAAAGAAAAAGCAGATTTCTTGATGAGTGACTTGCTTGCGACAATACCTAATTCGGACGTCTTCGAGCCTAAAAACACTTCAGTGTTCGAAATCGCAAATTACAAGAAAATAAACGCACATGGGTCAGTCTGATGCTTACGACACCATCACAAGTATGCACCGTTCAATGCCTCCCTTCTAATATTGACCACCGTCAATTGATTGATGATGTGCCAGGTTAGAAGTTTATGAAAGCCTTCAGTGAGAATAATACGTTAATGTCGTTCGTGCCCACTGAAGAGGCCGAAACGTGAATCAATACCTTTATTTTTTATATCATTACGGCGAGCAGATTTAGGCGTCATGCTCGAGCGCAAGCTATCCCACACCCCCTCTTTGCCTCCATCCCTCCTGAAGAGGTGTTTTTTTTAAGCCAGTCGACATGCAGAAGTGCCATCCACCCAACGTTACATTAGTTTGTTTCCATTTTGGTCATTGTAATGGGCACCTGCAAGTTCAACGACTGCAACCGCTAGACAACGCGCTGACATTGTTGCTGCGAGAACAAAAGAATTATATACGCGGAGGCTTTTCGTACGAGATGGGAAGCAATTGACAGGAGAAAAGCTGGTTGACGGAAGAACACGAATATGGGCAGAGTTTGGCGCCTAAATGAAGAGAATTAAAGCTCACAACATTTTTGCAATCCCATTGCACAATTTAGTGCACTTTCTATTTCTTTGTACGCTCCGAGAATGCGGTCTAAGAACCCCCAGAGCATTGGCCCCGTAATCGCAAGGCAAACATTGCGAGGGGAACCATTGTTCGTTGCGGCTGACAGATGGGAGGCCATTGTACTCCAACACTTGCGCGTAATCTTGTCGGTCCATTTGCTGCGAGCTCCTCGAGAAACCTCTTGCGCCAAATCCTTTTTCTGTCAGGCATCTTGAAATTCACTCGTATTTATAAACGACTCGCTGGCCCGGTGGCGCGAATTCTCCATCATTCTCAAGGGCCCTTAACGAGCCATTGTTTCCGCTACTCCGTGACTAATGGCGGCACGCAGTTTGGGGCCACATTTGCGCAATTAAGTAGCGGAAAGAAAGTGACGCGCTGCACCGTTGTGTTTTCTTTCCCGCGTCAGTCAGTACAGATTAGGTCCAGGTCTGAACAGTGTCGTAATTCTCGTCGACGAAGCGCTGGCAAACGGCGGAAACTTCGGAAGATGTAATCAAATATTGTTCAACACCTTCAACAAACTTTTCAACGCTTCTTTCAGAGCGCTTCGATTAAGAAACATGCTGCTCCTTTCGAGCCTCGCTGAAGCAGGCTAGACTCCGTGCCAGTCTTAGTTGGTTGGGGTTCGACGTGAAGGTGCGCAATTTACGCTTCTGATCAAGTTTTGTGGCGAGAGTCACGTCAGCAAAACTGCTGGCGCTAATCGAATCAAACAACTCAGTGACTTCTTATCAATCATACGCAATGCATGGATGGATGGATGCTACCAGCAGTATGCTTTTGTTATTATATTGTCTAATGTACTACCTACGTTAAAAAAGAAAAGGAAAAAAAAACATGATGAATTCCCATAACCAAAATTTCTGAACCCCTATTGGGAACTTTGTTTTTATACGCCTCCGTTGTTTGTTGTTTCCCTGCTTTTCTTTCACTAATCTTCCAATCGCCTCTTACTCATCTCTACTGCGGACATGTTTACTTTTCCCCTGCTCTCGCTGAACCCAAGGGCTCCAAGGAGGCCAGAGTTGCCTAAATCGACCGCTGGGCAGATATCTTCACATTCTAATAAAACATGTCAATCGTTTCCCTAGCTTTACTGCATTAAGCACATGCTTCTTCTTCCTTGTTGTATCTCGCTTTATAAGTGAGTGTTCTAAGGCATCCTGATCTCGCTTCGAAAAGTATTGAACTTTCCTTTGAGTTATCATAAATTGGTTCGTTCATGATTTCGTTTTTTTCCTCTTAAGTAGTTACTCATGGCATGTCTCTTTTCCGTTGCCGCCACCCGTGAGATTATCTCAGCCTCTCTGACTTTCGGCTTGAAGTTCTTCATTCCCATGTTGCTCACCATAAAGGTCGCGTACTTACTGGTAAGCTTCCTAGTTCTTTTCCCCCCCGGGGAATCAATGTTGTCCTGTACAAATATCTGAACACTCTAGCAACCCATTTGCTTTCTTCATAGTCCTAAGTTGTTCAAATAAATTTTACTCTTAGCTTCCCTTCCTTCAAAACTTGTCCAGCCCAATCACCCTGTACAGCTAGCTTCATTTGTAGACTTCGCGTGGGCGCCCAATGCGAGGCGTGCCATTTACATTTGGTTGCCATCGAATCCTGACTGTACCCTTGACTTCAATCAAGCAATCGCATTTCCAAGTGTAATACTCCTGTCACACGGAAAGATTTAATGTGCAAAAAAGAGGTGCGGCGTGCGGACAGGACACAAGAGTAGGGAAGTGAACGTTGATGATTACCTTATTTTCTGCAATAGGCAAGAATTCGATTCCGTTGGTACCTCAGTAAGCGAGCGATTTAAACTTTATGGAGGAGGATTAAAGTTTACCAAGGAATTTCCTCAGCGACGCGTAATTCAGTTTCTTGACATTTCCTTGATCATCGAACAAAATCATGTTCGTTGGCAATACTAGCCAAGATCTTCGAAGCCGTTGCTAAACTTTCAATCCAAGCAATCCAAAGTAGTAAAAAACGGAATTGCCTTGTCGTGCCTTAAGTCTTCTCTCACCAGATCTTGCATGCACAAATTGAGCGCCAGTTTTAATGTGCAGGTCCGGCGCCTATTAGAAGCAGGTTATCCTAGTGTAGCAGTGGCCACTGTGGCTGAGCGCCTAAAGAAGTCGGTTTCGAGGAGGACGGACGTGATTACAGAAAGCAGGAATAGCAAAAAAAAAGAGTAGTGGCTATTCCGTACATTCATTCAGTGTCGCACAGGCTTAAAAAAGTTACAAGTAGATATGATGTTAATGTTTCTTTCACTGCTCCCAATAAGCTAGGTAAGATATGCGCTGCCGTACAGAGGAAAAAGGACCGGTTAAAAGGGAAAAAAAGTGAAGCACAATAAGAACAACAGTTTTACTGACTGTCGTATGGGTGTGGTTTATAAAATTCCCTTTAGCTGTGGCCAGTGCTACGTAGGGCAAACGGGGTGGTGTATCAATCAGAGGCTAATGGAACATAAAAGGTCGTTAACCGGTGGATCGCCTTCTAATCTTTCCCTACATTGCCAAGATTGTAACTGCAGGCCAGAGTTAGATGAATGCGCGATATTGCACGGGCATAAGAATGAAGATACGCGTCTTATGGTAGAGGCATGGCATATCTATAATGTTGGAAGTGCGTGCGTGAGTCAGCCTTCGATTACTTTACATAAGGAAGTTATTAAGTGCCTTAACAGTTATCTCTCACGTAGACCAGCACATCTACCCGACTGACACGTGGTGATACCATTCCTGAGCTTGCGCAGATGAGTTTTGTGTCTTCTTTCTTTTTTCGCCGCAGTGCTACCTTCAGTTGATAGTCGGCGTCCGTGTTGTCCACTTCTCTACTCTTGTGTCCTGTCTGCACGCCTCACCTCTTTTCTGCATAGTGAATCCTTACCAACTAGCTCAGCTTTCTGTAGTTCTAAGATTTCATGTCATTCGAATCGAATGGTATCCGCATATAATCCCACTAATCGGGATTTACACGGGAAAATTTAATGTCATTCGAATGGAATGACATTTGCCATCGAATTAGTTAGGGGAACTCATTCGCATTCGATTTCGAACCGAATGTATACTCTTGACCCCAGATAGACAACAGCGACACGCAACGCGAAAAATAATGCGTTCATCAGAAAGGTCAGAAGATATTTTTTTTAGACTTAAAGGAAGGAGTAAGTATTTTTGCCGCGATGATATTTTCACCACGGGCTGTGCTCAAGCGCTATTACTCTTTGCATCAGGAGTCCGTCGTGGCGGTCGGCCATATTGGATGTGTTGATCGAAGTGCTTTTAGTTGTGAATAATTGGCATGAAAATGTTTTCGTCCGTTTTAAAAGTACTTGCAAAAGTTCTTAAACGCGTTTAATAGGCACGAAATTTCTTTGAATTCCACAAATTTTCTTCCAGATCGTCTTTGCTATCATTTGCGAATGCCATTATATTTTACTGTGTAGCACCGCAAGAGATCGAATGTCACTCGATGCATCGAATGCCATTCGATTTGAATGACATTAAATCTTCCCGTGTGACAGGGGTATAAGTCCTGGAACCAATACACATTTCCACTTACCCCGGAGCACCTCGTACCTATTCTACGCCCATAGCGCCCTCTGCTTCATTATGGCTGCTTTTCTCTTGCCTTTCTCTATAGTATTGTTTATTTCTACGTCTCCAGATATCTATCGCCTTCGTTTATCCATACACCAAGGTATTTGTATTCTTTTACCCGAGGTATTTCCCGGCCCTGCATTAACACTGTCTGTTCACTGTTGACATTGAATACCATATCATCAGACGTTTTAACGCGAAATTTTAATCCTGAATTCTCACCTTCTTGTTCAATACTCACGCTAAGCAATGCCACCCGGTGAGGGAGTTGCGCGTCGCTGATTTGTACCAGCTCATTAAAAAACAAATGCTCAGATGCTACGCACGTGTGTCACATGGCTGTGCCTCTCTTAGAAATCAGTCTGCATGCAATTTCTCCACCTTGCCAGGTGAACATTTTTCAACGTGAGAGAGGCAGGTTCATTATTGAATGCTGCAAAGGCTTGCCTGACGACACGCCCTAAATATTACTTTGTAGACGGAGATGATGAGCTAATAAGTGATATGCTTATTTTGAGAAGAATGGCAAAGCGGGCGAATTGGAAACGATATATTTTTGCACAGCGCACAAGCTAACGAATACGACAGAAAGAGGACGGGACGACCGCTGTATCCATGCAGTATACTGTATGCAGCGTACTGCATGCAGCACACACACACACAATATATATATATATATATATATTGTTGCGGGAAGAAAGCAGGCCCACGAGTGTAAAATAACTTATATTTACAAATGATGGATATGGCGTTCAGGCAACCGCCAGACTTCGTCTTTCTCTAGTCCAATTCAACGTCTTCCTTCACTTCACCGTAACATCACCCTCCCGGTGGGGGAGCTCCGTCCCGGTGCAAGTTAAACAGCCTCACTTATTGGGGGGACATAGGGCTTGAGCCTGGTGACGTGAACAACATCACTGGTTAAGTTGGGAGGCACGGAAGGCTGACCGAGTGGGGCGATCTCGTAGGTCACGTCGGACAGTTGGCGTAAGATCTGGTACGGACCAGAAAAACGGGACAGTAATTTTTCCGACAGGCCGACACGACGTGAAGGCGTCCAGAGAAGGACAAGGGAACCAGGTGAAAAATGGCGGTCTCGGTGCCGAAGGTCGTAGCGTCGCTTTTGAGAAGCTTGCGAGACGGTGAGGCGATGACGGGCGACATCTCGGGCCTGGGCGGCTAAGTCAATAGCATCGCGAGCGTAAGCAGTGCTGGGTGACTGTACTGCGGAAGGTAGCAACGTGTCAAAAGGCAAGGTGGGGTCGCGGCCGTACAAAAGGAAAAATGGTGAAAATCCGGCAGTGTCGTGACGGGACGAGTTGTATGCGAAAGTGACGTATGGTAAAGCGACGTCCCAGTCGCGGTGATCGTTGGAAACGTACATGGCGAGCATTTCAGTGAGTGTGCGGTTGAGTCGCTCGGTGAGGCCGTTCGTTTGAGGGTGGTACGCGGTAGCAATCCGATGTTCTGTAGAACAGGAGCGGAGCAGATCATCAACGACCTTCGATAGAAAGTAGCGGCCGCGATCCGTCAGCAACTGGCGAGGGGCGCCGTGGTGCAGGATGACGTCTTTTAGTAAGAAGTCGGCGACATCTGTAGCGCAGCTGGTTGGCAGGGCTCGTGCGATGGCATATCTAGTGGCATAATCGGTTGCTACAGCAATCCATTTGTTTCCTTTGATGGAAATTGGAAACGGACCAAGGAGGTCGAGGCCCACACGGAAGAAGGGCTCTGTAGGTATATCAATGGGTTGAAGCAAACCAGCGGGAGGCATAGCAGGCGTCTTCCGGCGCTGACACAGGTCGCAAGAAGCGACATAACGGCGCACAGAGCGATAAATGCCAGGCCAGAAGAAGCGGCGCCGCAGGTGGTCGTAAGTACGAGTGACGCCCAGATGTCCAGCAGTAGGAGCGTCATGAAGTTGCTGGAGCACGGTGAGTCGAAGGTGCTTGGGGACGACTAGGAGGAGCTCCGGGCCGTCAGGACGAACGCTACGACGGTATAAAGTTCCATCGCGCAAGGTGAACATCCGAAGGGACGGGTCATTGGGCGAGGAGCTTAGGCGTTCCATAAGTGTTCGAAGAACAGGATCCTTGCGCTGCTCGTCGCCAATGTGGAGGAAGCCGGAGAGGGACAGAATACTGATGTCCGAGTCTGCATCGGTATCGTCCGGTTGATCCACGGGATTGCGGGACAGGCAGTCAGCGTCTTTATGCAGGCGTCCTGACTTATATATAATAGAAAATGTATATTCTTGTAGGCGCAATGCCCAACGTGCAAGTCGTCCAGTTGGGTCCTTCAAAGAGGAGAGCCAGCAGAGGGCGTGATGGTCGGTGACAACGCAGAAGCTCCGACCGAAAAGGTACGGGCGAAATTTCGCGACCGCCCATACGAGCGCGAGACATTCTCTCTCAGTAATGGAGTAATTTCGCTCGGGCGTGGAAAGGCGGCGGCTAGCGTAAGCGATGACACGGTCTTGGCCCTGTTGACGCTGAGCGAGGACAGCGCCGATGCCATGACCACTCGCGTCAGTTCGTACTTCAGTGGGCGCAGAAGGGTCAAAGTGGGAGAGAATCGGGGAAGTGGTAAGCCGCTCAATCAGGGTAGAGAAGGCTTTCTCCTGTAGCGGTCCCCAAGAGAAAGAGGCGTCTTTCTTAAGAAGGTCAGTGAGAGGGTGAGCGATGTCCGCAAAATTTTTCACAAATCGCCGAAAATAAGAGCATAAGCCCAGAAAACTACGGACATCGTTCGTTGAACAAGGTACAGGAAAATTTCGCACGGCGTGAACTTTCTGTGGATCAGGTTGGATTCCGGCGGCGTTGACGAGATGACCAAGCATGTTAATTTCACGGCGACCGAAATGGCACTTGGAGGAGTTTAGCTGAAGGCCAGCCCTGCGAAACACGGAGAGTATGGTTGTGAGGCGCCGCAGGTGGCTCTCAAAGTTCGGCGAAAACACAATCACATCGTCGAGGTAACACAGGCATGTAGACCACTTCAAGCCGCGCAAGAGAGAGTCCATCATGCGCTCGAATGTAGCTGGCGCATTGCATAATCCAAAGGGCATGACTTTAAATTGGTACAGACCGTCCGGTGTGACAAAGGCGGTTTTCTCGCGGTCCATCTCATCGACGCTAATCTGCCAATAGCCGGAGCGGAGGTCAATTGATGAAAAGTATTGGGATCCGTGAAGGCAGTCAAGAGCGTCATCAATGCGAGGCAAGGGATAAACATCCTTCTTTGTTATCCGGTTGAGGTGACGGTAGTCAACGCAGAAGCGCCACGAGTTATCTTTTTTCTTTACTAAAACAACCGGTGATGCCCACGGGCTACTGGAGGGTTCAATGATGTCCTTGTCCATCATCCTGTCTACTTCTTTCTGTATGATGGCCCTTTCTGTTGCCGAGACACGATATGGCCGCCTATGAATGGGGCTGGCGTCACCGGTGTTGATGCGATGCGTGACAACAGATGTCTGGCCAAGTGGACGGTCGTCCAAATCAAAGATGTCCCGATAAGATGACAGGAGATGACGAAGAGCTGTTGTTTGCTCGGAAGGAAGGTCGGGGGCGATCATCTTAGAAACATCGTCCGCAGGCGTCGAGTACGGAGGAGTGGGTGACAAAGGTCCGTTCGTACTGAGGAAGGATTCAGAGGTCAAAAAAGAAATCTGAAATTCTTCCAAAGGAGTGATATGCGCTATGGCGATACCGTGTGGCAAAACATGTGACGAGAACCCAAATTCAGGATGGGCACGCGAGCGCAGTTTTCGCGGATCCGAATTAAGGTGCTCGGTAGGGCAATATTACGCGACAAAACCACATCAGTAAGCGGCGACAGGACGTACTCGCCATCAGGTACGGGAGGACAGGGCGTCAGCAGGACATTTGTAGCAGCCTGTGGAGACAGCCTTGCAAATTCAGCAGCACATAAGCGGTGTGGAGCACAAGTGGTTGCGTCGGCAGGAAGCGGCAGGTCCAACTGTACAACACCTGCGGAGCAGTCAATTTGGGCAGAGTGTTTCGAAAGGAAGTCGAGGCCGAGAATTAGGTCGTGTGGGCAGTGTTCAAGGACGATAAATAGAACAACGGTATAATGGCCCCCAATGGTCACACGTGCTGTGCACATTCCAAGGACAGGTGACGTACTCCCATCGGCGACTCGCACGGTGCACGGTACGGCGGGGGTCAGAACCTTTTTGAGCCGGCGGCGGAGAGCAGCGCTCATAACTGAAAGCTGCGCTCCTGTATCAACGAGAGATCCAACAGGAACGCCATCGACTTCAATGTCCAGCAGGTTTCCACATGTAGGCAGGGTCAATAGAGGATTTGTGGGCCGGGTCGGAGTTGCAGCTTCACCTCCGGGAGCTGCACCGCCTAGTTTCCCGAAGCGAAGCGACCGGTTGCAGAAGGGGACGAAGAGCGGTGAACGAGAGGCGAACGGGACCTACGACCTTGCGGAGACGGGGATCGGCTGGATCTTGGTGGAGCACTGTCGGCGTTGATGTTCCTAGTCGGCGTATAGGGCGAGAAAGTGCGATTGTCGGGTACTTGGCTGTAGTGACTCGGAGACGACCACCGAGGAGGCGACGACCAGTGGTTGCGGCAATGACGGGCGATGTGTCCAATACCGGAACAATTAAAACAGATGGGTTTATCATCCGCTGTGCGCCATTCAGCTGGGTTGCGACGGAGTGGTGGAAAGCTTTGCGTCCGGGAGCGAGCGGTCGGAGAAATTTGGTAGGTGTTGGTATGGCGGACTGAGCAGAGAGATGGAATGCCCAAACTTGCTATTTCCTCCCGAACGACCGCTTGTATAAGGGAGATAGCGGGTACGCTTTCCCGACAGTCTGAACGAACGGGAGCCGGGGCCATGGCCTCAAGCTCACGGCGAACGATGCGCGTTATTTCTTCCGGTCCTGCGGGCTGAACGAACCGCGGCGGGTCTTCGCAAGAAGATGTCGCGGCGGTATTGGGCAACCGGTCGAAAGTTTGAGTGACGCGGCGGCCCTTCGCTTGTTCGAAGCGCCGGCACTCCTTAATAATTGCATCCACAGTGGCACAATCCTTACACATCAAGAGATTGAAGGCATCGTCTGCAATACCTTTCAATATATGGCCAATCTTGTCTGCCTCGGTCATGTTGTCATCAGCCTTGCGACAGAGGGCCAGCACATCCTGTATGTACACGACATAGGATTCTGTGGACGTCTGAGCGCGGCACGCAAGTTCTTTTTTAGCTGCCAGCTGACGACCGACAGGTCTGCCGAACAGGTCTCGCATTTTTTCTTTGCAAACATCCCAGCTCGTTAGGTCAGCTTCATGTGTGTCATACCATTGCTTCGCAGTTCCCTTCAGATAAAATATTACGTTTGCAAGCATCATTGTAGGATCCCACCTGTTGTTGTCGCACACTCGCTCGTACATCGTAAGCCAGTCCTCGACGTCGACGTTGTCCGTGCCACAAAATGTTCCCGGGTCCCGTGGGTGAGTGAGGATGACCGTGGGCACGGGCTGCCGAGGCGTTGTCGCTTGTGTCGGTTGATTTGCCATTGTGGCAGCAGGTAGATGACGTCCGCTGCGAAGTTCCGTGGTGGTACCCCGCACCTTCCACCAAAATGTTGCGGGAAGAAAGCAGGCCCACGAGTGTAAAATAACTTATATTTACAAATGATGGATATGGCGTTCAGGCAACCGCCAGACTTCGTCTTTCTCTAGTCCAATTCAACGTCTTCCTTCACTTCACCGTAACAATATATATATATGTACAATTCGACGTTTTTGCAGGAGCGCGCTTCTAGTTACAAACAATGAAAGTGGGTGTAACAACACATTCGCGCGGCGCCGCAGCGTCTTCTTAAGGCAGCTTCATCTTTCTGTAGGTAATACTGAAGTATACGAACGTAACAACATTAACTTCGGGTGCTTTAACGTGAGGATGCTTCTGTACATGTCATCCATATATACTTTTTTTAAATCTATAACATAAAAAATAAACACAAAGGCTTGGAAAGAATTGCCAATTCACGTGCGCGCAGAACTCGCGCCATGGCGCAGAGAACAGAGAACACCTTCTACCTAGTGGCGTCTTGCTCAGCAGTCTTGCGTGTTCCACGTCTCGTTGTTAGTGAAGCAACTCTGCTGAATGTGTGACGCAGTTCAGTTTTCATCCGAGGTATGCTCTCCGGCAAGGGATCGAAATTAATTTTCCCACATGCCTCTTCTGCTGTAGATGTGTGATCTGAAAGATCGGTAAACCCTCGCAGATTGAAAACATCCCTTGTCCTTGAGCAACACACATAAACGAGAAACGCTGGGAGAGCGAAACGTTCGTTTGAAATTGCGTCGCTGTCTGAACAAACGGCGCAGATTACGTCCGCAGGAAAACTTTTTCTTCACGAAAGAGATAAAAAAGCAAACACGTAGTGGGAATGAGTTTTTTTTTTTTTGCGTGGGGAGAAAGCTCTCAAGCCATAGAAACGACCAACCTTTATATGATGAATGTACTTCTGAATATTAAAACATTTGTGAGGGTAGATTTTTTTTTCTACTATACATGTTCTATTTTCCCACAAGCACCCAAGAATAAAGAAACAGCGCAATAAACCAGAAGGAAGTAAACTAATTTTAACTTTAATGATAGGTTGAAGCAGAGATAAACTGGTCCATTAGGATCTAAACGAGAAAAATATAATTTATGAAAGTTTAGAATTATCATAGCATCGTTTTATGCCTCTAGAATTGTGCTGAGCTTTTTCACGAAAAGCAGCTCATTTAGCAGCAGCTCAGGAGCGGCCCTACCTACTGAAAACGATCAATGCGAATGAAGCAGTGGTAAATGCTGATGAACGTGGATGGAAAGGAAATTGACTAAAAAATTCTTGCCTAGACTACACGAGGAAAGTGCGCGGAAATGAAATTGCATCATGTTATTTGTACAACGCAGAAAAGCGAGGAACCTTGTCAAAGTTGATTACACGAAACAGCATACGAGGATGGAATCGATTATTTTAATACGATACCTTGGATTCTTGCAGGACTCCCCTGGTCGCTCAGTGTTTTAAATGCGCGGGTGGCTGCATGCTTAACTTCGGAAAAGTCACACTGAACATTTATTTTTCTACTTCATAGCCAGAGAGAGAGAGAGAGAGAGATAAAGCGGGAAGGCAGGGATGCTAACCAGTTATCAGTCTCCGGTTTGCTACCCTACACTGGAGATGGCAGAAAGGGGTTAGAACGATGACAGGGAGGAAAACGCAAAAAAACACCTTGTGTGTGTGTGTGTGTGTGTGTGTGTGTGTGTGTGTGTGTGTGCGCGCGCACACACACACACACACACACACACAAAAGGTGTTTTTTTGCGTTTTCCTCCCTGTCATCGTTCTAACACACACACACACACACACACACACACACACACACACACACACACACACACACACACACACACACACACACACACACACACACACACGCACACGCACACGCACACGCACACGCGCACGCGCACGTGCACGCGCACGCACGCACGCACGCACGCACGCACACACACACACACACACACAAGGCGTTCCAGTTAAAGACGCTCACAAAGGCCGCTAGATCGCAAAATGCGCAATACCGCTTGCACGGTCTCTTTCTGTGACGGTAGGTCCTTTCGATGGTGTAGAATTCTTTTTCCCGATAGCGGTTGGTCATCCAGTTGGTCAAGTTCGTGGCGAAGGCATTCCCTCTGTGGACTGTACTGCGGACAAAATATGGTCAATCGATTCTTCATGGCCGCAGTGGTCACAGGCTGTGGTGTCGGTCATGCCTATGCGGAACGCATAGGCTTTGGTAAAGGCAACGCCCAACCACAGCCGATGCAAAAGCGTGGCGTCTCCACGGCGAAGCTGTGATGGCCCTCAAAGACTTAATGTGGGATCAAGGGAGTACAGTCGAGAATTTCTTAAAAGGGGGTCATTCCATTGCGACATGGTGCACTACCAAGCAAGCAGGCAGAGCTTCCGTGCTGCGTCAGTTCTAGAATGTGGAATTGATACGTGCTGCTCCTCGGTATGGGCTAAACGGGTAGCCTGATCGGCCCGTTCATTGCCGATAATACTGCAGTGACTTGGAAGCCATTGGAAAGTTAGTTTATGTCCTACATCACTTATATGGCGTACCATCTCTGCAATGCGAAATATTAGCTGTTCGTGCGGTCCGCGTCGCAAAGGTGACAGTAGAGACTGCAGTGCCGCCTTTGAATCGCAGAATACCGTCCACTTGTGAGGCGGTTCATCAATATTGTAATGAAGGGCAGTAAAGAGTGCCGCAAGCTCTGCTGCCGTCGATGTTGTCGCGTGAATCGTCTCAAATTTGATTGTTGTAACTTTCGCTGGTATCACGATTGCCGCCGCGGAGCTGCTTGGCAGGACCAAACCATCAGAGTAGGTAAGCGTAGAGTCGCGGTAGTTCTCGTACAAAAAGCTGGTTAAGGGCTGGTGATGATAGATCTGCTTTTTTTCGTGATGCCAGGTATTGTGAGGTTGAGTTTTGGCTGAGCGAGGCACCATGGAGGAATCGAAGGTCTCGCAGCCGGAGTGAAACAAGCTGACAATGATTCATCATGTGCGGTAATCGTTTGGCTGAAAGATGTGCGAGGTCTGTCCGCTGGTAGACAAGCTAAGTGGTGATGAGGAGTCCTGGTTAGATGCTAAGCTTATATGGGTCCTGAGCATTTCAGTTCCAATGTGTGTCTTGACAAGGTCGTCTCTAGCAATTGCTATCCTAGCCACTGTTGATGCACTCCGAGGCAGGCCTAGACAGATCCGGAGCGCTTGAGCCTGAACACTTTGAATTCTGCGTAAATTCACCGCACTTTCACAGTGACCTCCTTGTGGGTAGAGTTGTCTCTCACCATTTGTTTAAGAATGGTGATCTCTTTCTTGATCTGGGGACAGTCTTTGGAAGAGGCGCAGTGATCACCCTGACAGTTAGGACATTTCTAAGTGGTTGCGCTGCAGTTGTCTTCTAAGTGGGGTTCGGCGCATCGAGGGCACACGGCGGAATTTCTGCAAACACGCTTCACATGGCCAATCATCTGACAATTGAAGTATTGCATTGGTCTTGGAATAAATGATTGAACCTGGTAGGCGAACGTGGCCAATCTTCACGTAGGATGGAGGGCAGTCACCTTTGAACGTTATCCTTACACAACGCGTGTTACCGAGGCGACCAACATGCACAATGAGGTTGTCTTCACTAGCTCGTTTTATGAGAACTGGGAAGTCTGCGTTAGGCATTTCATTGTCAATGTCATAGATGACTCCTGTTATTGTGGCGCCATTCGCTGGCATGATGGAGTGGATCTTGATGTTACCCAGCTGTGTTACATGTTGTAGTATGTTCAGCGCGCTCAGGTTCATCACATCGATTGGCAGGATGTTTCGCCTAGTGTTTATCCTGACATCCTTGATCTCGTTCGGCACGGTGTTTTCAAGATATACGGAGAGTGTGCTTGCCTGTTGAGGACATGTAGGTTGTCAGTAGCGTTCTGTGGCACGAACAGGATGGAGAGAGGCCAATGTTGAGGCGCAGTTTTCACGGTGTTCAAGCTAGACCCCGAAGATCCGTTGGCCTTGCGGTACTGGACAAGTCGAAAGCTGTTTTCCGAGGACTCGTCACCTGATGGGGAGTACAGCTCTCTGTCCTCTCTATCACTCGATGTATTTCCTCGCTTCCTCGAACAGATTTCCGCGGGTGAACGGACACCATCAGGGTCATCGAGGTGCTGTACATCCATCACAGCGATGTAGGGGGCGGCAGACCCCACAAGTGCAGTGAGAAGTCCAGAAAAGCACAGAGACGGGCGAGATGTGTTCCACAAGAGAAGCACTTCGTCTTCTTTTCCTTGTACTGTGTTCCCGGCGATATGAAATGAAGATGCGCAACTTGGGACAATAATTTGCTAGACCCTGCAGGCATTTGCTGCTTAAAGCTGTCTGCAAATTGGCTTCATCCTGTGAGTTATTTTTTCTTATTAATAGTTAATATATCCAAATTCCTAGACACTTTCTACCGAACAGCAGCTGACGACACCAGCATGTGGTTACCAAGTCGATTCTTGCCATAATCACGTCACGAAAAATCACAGAAAATCACCAACCAAGATAGACTAAAAAAAACATGTTTTGGTTATAGGACTTCTGTGTTCGTATGTTTTCCGGTTAACATGATGCAGTTAAGTTGGAAATCATAACGAGAAAATGTGCATTGTTCCCATTACGTGTATTTCTTAGTATTTTTTCTGCAGTACAAAGAATAGAAGAAAGAATAAGATACGCGTTTAGAGCTGTCCACCGAATGAGACATTTTTCTGCACACTATAGCTTTAGTGTAATATGGCAATTTTAATGTGCGCAGTTGCTGAATAAGAAGGGCACTGTGTGCGCACCTGCATGATGTCGCAGCTGCTAAAGCCTAATCTCGAAATTGACAGTAGAAACAAAACAGACTCGCAAGATAACTTTCAATGTTTATATATATATATATATATATATATATATATATATATATATATATATAGATAGATAGATATAATATATATATGTAAGTAAATTTAATAAAACCATTTTCTATTTATCATCTATTAAAACAGCTTCGTAATATTAATGATTTCTTGCCACTTTCTGAAAAAGCTATTAAGCATAATTTTCGCATTGCAATAATCAAAGCGTATTGTTTGTCGTTTCTAGTTTTTTTCCGGTATATGTACTCCCATTGTTCCGGTTGTACAATAAGTTTCCAGAGCCTGTATTATTTGCATCTTGCTATTGGGCATGTTATTGCTATTGGTATTGATAGTCGCATTTTGCTTGTCACTGCTTATTTGTATACTACACATCGTTAAATGAATTCAATTGCACTGAAGTTTCTGAAGTTGAATGGAAGTTCTGTGCACAAACAAGATCAAATAGAATTGCCTGGACACCAGCCCAGGAAGAAACAAGCAAAAAGAGTAAAGTCACGCCTCAACGCAACGTGCGTTCGGGCAAGTCTACTCGCAAACATACAAACCAAAAATATGTGCTTAAAGAGGCTTGTCTCTATTTAGCAAAATTAAATAGAACGCGAAAATGAAAAACCTCGCATAATTACGCACGCAGTTCAGGCAACGGTTACAACAGCGAATAGAAAGTGAAGCTTTTGTTTCATGCATCTCAAGCATGGTTCGGCGCCCTTTGGAGCGGCTCTCATGTGCCCAGTATACCGAAAGTGTCGCTTATGGTCATCGAACAACGCCGCGACATGTCCCACGTTCGGCCTCACGTTCACTCCCGGCTCAAGTATCCGGTTTCCTCTTTCCTTTGTTCCATGCTTCAAGTTGTTAGGCAATCCGCGTGGACGGTGCCTTTGTGCGAGAAGAGCTACCCTGAAAAGAATCTGCAGGAACCCGTGAAACGCACCAACGAGCAGCGTTCATCCTTTACATGCTCGCGGCACCCTCGTAGGCACTCTCGATCCCTGCATGCACACGTTCGTCCCCAAGTGAATGCGCCAATGACATGCATTGTGTTCTGCGCTGACTGGTTGAACGAAGTTGGTACAGCTGCCTTGCGGCAAGCCGTTGCGACAGGAGTTAGCCAAGCGCATGCCCGCGTTGTCCAGAAGCACATGACAACTGCGAAGCACGTGCGTGTGATTTCAAAACTCCGATACCGTCCGTCGCGCTGTTTCAGTCTTAATGTTTAGCAGCAGTATTCTACCTTCTTGCGATCGGTTTTTCACTTGTAAGAAGAGGCTACTGCAAGTTTGTAGTTACAAATACGAAGTATAACTTGCCTCATTTTCTGCACACTTTCTTCGTTGCACGCCTCAGAATGCTGTGATACAGGTTGGACCGGAATCCCTTAACAAACATCTGACAGAGCTAATTACCACGTGCCAGACCGTTTATGTATAACTCAGCCATTTAACACATGCGTTGAAAACCCAGGAATTTCACTGCGGCCTCTGTCAGCAATATTTATGCGATCGTCTCGTTCACTGTCTCTGTGACATACTCATGCCTCTTTTCTAAAGCGTCATATTTATTCCCCGGCGACTGAGCATTTTGATCATTTATTGATTAAGCATCGAATTTTGGTTTTGATCATTGAGCACCCCTGATCGCGATGGCGTTGGTCATTTCTTCCTGACATTTTTTCCCGCTTTCTCGCTTCAGATAACGAATAAGTCTAGGCCTCACTAATCTATCTTTATACTTTATCCTACCTAACACCCTTGTCTGTTACGCAGCAAGTCCGACCGCCGCCTTGATGAGGTTCGTGCTCTTACCGAAGCAGCTAGGAATTGAGGACCAAGGGTTAACTACGAGGTCAATGAGTCGTTGCCGAATACTGCATTAAAGTAGTCAATTCCTACTTTGGCGATTGTCTTCTTGTCGCTCATTGAGCATTCACAGTGTAGCTACACCGGATTAGTGCGGTCCCACAGCCTGACGAGAGTTTTCTTTTTCTTCTTTTTTTGAAAGTGCCGGAATCGGGGGCTACTTACGATAACAACTTGGAAATGGATTTGAACCAGACGCGTAAACTACAGGGATTACATTCTCTACTTCCACTCAGTGCCACACCTTATAAGCTAACAAAAGAAGATATAAAAATGGACACGTGACTTGCATGCATACCAAGTACCTGTTTTAGAACTGCGAGTATATAGAGACATAGGCCCGTTTTCATCTAGAACTATCGCTATCCAGAAAGAGGGAGAAGACGAGGGCTGTAAAGAATTCACTTTGAGAACTCATTTTGTCCGCAAAAATAAAGGGCTGAAACTGTTTGCGAGAGGCGAAATTATGCAAGCGGCGAACACGTTATTTCGCATGCCCTATTTCGGGGCTCTCGATTGTTATCGGTCGAACGTCGTCTGGCTTTCTTGGCGCGCTTTTTGCATGTCGATTCGCGAATGGAACATGTGCTTGGCATCGATAAAATGTGAGCCCGTCGTCCTGAAAGTGTCTTCACTACCATCTGGGCCAAATCTAGTTGTGCTCATCCAAATGTGCTCACGCGCACTGTTTACACTCATCATGATACACGGAACGAAACGGAGATTTGATGTGTACGGCTTTCGCCTGATGGTTTACTCATAATATATACCAGATGTCACGACTCGACATGGTCTGCGACAGCGCTTCTTGTCACTGAATCGGCACTTCTTTTCGAGACGATGGAAGTAAAATAACTTCAGCAAAAGGAATAGCAGATATGACGATACTTGCACGCAGCTCGGAAATTTTATTACATATATGTGTGTATATACACCGGCTGAAGGCAGCATACTTAAGAAACGAAAGCGGCAAAGCAAAATGCATCGAAAAGCACCAGGCAGAGACTAGATAAAATTTGAACGAGCGAAAAGTGTGCATCGTCTCAGGGTAGCCAAGATATTTTCGTTCCATATCCAGGATGCAGCGTCGGCAGTATATAGGATACAGGCCAACCCGCGTACCAAATGCCGGAATAACTTAAGAATGCAATGCTGTTCCACACTTCTTATTTTTTTTGGGGGGGGGGGGGAGGAGGAGGCTGCGGGGGTGAAGGAGGGCTTGCGCGGAGATGCGAGTGACAGATGCAGCCTTCGCGGTTTTGCGAAATTTTGCTTTTGGCGTTTTTACATCTCCGCCCGTCAGCGCCGCACATCTTGCCTCCTCACGTCCGGGGTGCAATCTTGAGCTGTCAGCTTTCCGTCGTCTATATTTCCCGTGCAGCCGATTCATACGAATTTGCCGGCTCTGGCTGGCACTGACTTTTATTTCGGTGCTTGGCGGACTTAGCGATGTAAAAAAATGCCAAAGAAGCCCTACGTAGTGCATGCCGTGCGTGAGTCCTGAGTCTTCGTTACGGTAGTCATACGTGTCTTCGCGGATTTAGGCAGGCGCGTGGCTGCCGCAAGCAGCACCAACTTTTCGGCTTACGCGAGGGTGGTGAGTTGATGTTAAACGTTACCTTGCGTGCACCACTGCTCTTTGTCTGCGTAATGCACAGAACACACAGGAACAGGTGTTTGCTTGAGGTGTTGTTGTGCACCATATTTTATAACCTCTGAGACGGTTGAGCGTTGCCATTGCCTCACATGGCATATGGCATTGTGGCAGAAGTATTAAACTTGGATCATGGAGCTGTACGTGCCAAACCTACACTCGGATTATGAGGCACGCCGTAGTGGCGGATTCCGGATTAATTTTGACACCGCGATGTCCGGTGTCCCAAAATCTAAGTGCCCGTGCGTTTTCTATTTCGTGCCCGTAGGAATGCGGCTGCCGCGATTGTAATCAAATCCACGACCTCTAGCAATGCCATAGCCGCAAAGCTACGGTGGCGGGCACAGAAGAGTTGCTTTGACGGTCGACGACATCTGTAGTGTCTCCTGGACCCTGCGGTGATCTTTAATTAATGCGGCTGCGTTTCTGCACGCCCTGCGTAAGTTGCCCGTTTGACGTAATTGCATGGCGCTTATTTTTCAGAAATAGCAGCAACGTACTGCACCGTACCTTGAACTTAAGCTTATCCTGTGTCCCCGCAACCGCGGTCGTATAGTAGTGGGGTTTCTTTGCCTTCTCACGTCACCTCCCCGCCTCACTTGTAGGGGAGCTGCCTCTTCTCCCTCTCCTTCTCTCTACAGTCCTATCTGCGTCTCCTCTGGCCTCGCACGTTAGTAGAAAGGGAAGCGCTGCAGTTTCTGCAATGCTTCTTAGGGGAGTCACGGATAATTACAGCTGTCAAGCGGCTAATGTGACGACGGCCAGAGAGCTCCAGAGCGTATTGTGCACAATCGACGTGGTGGGGTGAAAACGTGTTTCTCCCGTCTCCTTTCCTCTCTTACTCATACCTGTCATCCAAATACACGCTCTGAACCACCCCCCGACGCGTTGTGCGCGACAGCAGCAGCCCACAGCAGCCCACAGCAGGAGGGGGTGGGGGGGCAGGAGGCAATAAGCACTCCCCATACCTGGGCCGATCCCGAAGTTAGTGCAATGCCGGGCCGACCCGCGGCAAAGGTGAAGCAGGCGTTAAGCAATCCCCATACGTGTGCCGACCCCTAAGATAGCGCAATGCCGCGCCGACCCACGGCGGAGGTAGCAGTTCGCCATTAAGGGGCCCACATACATAGCTTCACTGGTCATCCTTGTTCACAGAGTGGAAGGAGACTGAGTTTTTTTAGCATAGCAGCATGATGCTCACTCATTGGTCAAGCTGACAGTCTAATTGATGTTGGCGAAGCAAAGAAGGCGTAGACAGAAAACTGATGTGCCTCATACCCTGCAGAATGAACTTCTATATTAAATGTACCATGTGTTTCTTACGTATATAGTGTTACTGTGAAAAC
This sequence comes from Dermacentor albipictus, assembly GCF_038994185.2. Classification (NCBI taxonomy): domain Eukaryota; kingdom Metazoa; phylum Arthropoda; class Arachnida; order Ixodida; family Ixodidae; genus Dermacentor; species Dermacentor albipictus. Next base: position 260,383,078 of record NC_091821.1, on the reverse strand, counting down.
GTTGCACGATAAGTCCTGGTGCTTGTATAAAAAGTTTATTTGATATGCAATCTTGTACCCTGTATGTTGTAAGCTAGACGCATTCAAGAGTTAAGGAGCGGCAGGTGCCTTAAATGTTGCGTCAACATCTCCTTATATCCTATCAATAAAATAAATGCAAAGTTGCGGGTTTTAACATTGGTTTACATTTTTCCTAGTGCATTCATCTATGAGATTTGGATTTTTTATCGTCTTTATTGCGAAGAAGGCATTTTAAAAATGCCCCCATTGCCTTTAGTACTGGCGGTGTGTGCGGATTTGTTATTTGTATTTCGGGTGAGCGGTCCCCTTGGAAGTCTGGTCTATCTTCGTCGTAGACAAGTCACATCGGCTTATCCCACCAAAAGCAAACACCTGACGAGGGCGCATCCAAACCTTCTAATGTGGCTGGATGGAATTCCCGCTATGTTCTGTCCACGATGAAATTACGGATCCCACATTTCAGCTTTTGTAGTGGCTTGTTGAAGGCATGTTAGGCCCATCCATCCATTTGTCTCGTTACCAAAGAAAAAATGTCTGTTGTGCTGTGTGAAGGCGGCTGCAGTCATCTTACATCTCGTTCCAAACGTGATGAACACAAATAGCGAGGTGAAACGCTTTTGTTTCTCTCTTTCTTTTTTTATTGACGTGCCATGGCTGCTGTTGATCCGTACCATAAGTTTCGCTTTGAGGAAATCTCCATACCTCAGGACTTGCCGGGAAGAAATATAAATAAAAACATGAAATGACTTGGTAGGAGGAAGCAGGGATGGAGTTCCCGCATTGGGAGCTAATCACCACGGCGGCAGCTCTGAACTAATCCAGGAAGATTTCGCGATACTTCCCGTCTTGCCGCTTGTTTCTTCTCACTTTGCTTCGCAGCCGAATTGAACCCCGTGTGAACTAGCGGGAAGCGCGAACATATTGACAAAAAGCTAACAAAAACAGCGTAAAGCTATCCCAGACAGCAAATCCACCGACAAACCCACACGAAGCGAGACCTTCGATGAAAGAAATATACACGCCGCCTCCCACCTCGCTAATTCTTATTTTCCCCGTGTCATTCCACACCATTTGTAGGTGACAAGGAGTGTCGAGTGTACGAAAAGAGATTTGGAGCCACCGCACTGCCGCCCAACCACAGTTGCGGGGGCCCTGAACTGATCCTTTCGGCTTTTCTCGCATCGCCGAGCCCCTCCCACGACTTCGCTTGGCATTGCAGACCAGCAGGTGAGCTAAATCGAGGCGAGGCGAGCGGCGAGGAGAAAACAGTGCGAAGACGAACGGCCATCAACAACGCCTCAGACGGAAGAACTCCGTTGGCTGGATGCAAGTGGCGAACGGAAATTTTGATCAAGAAGGAAAGGCAGAATATCCGCGCTTTCTCGTTCCACGTATCATCATTCCCCCGCATATCTCTGCGTTCGTAAGACTAAAAAAATATCTAGTTGCCTTTCTAGCTGACGCAGAATCTGACCATGTGAAACAAGTGTGTCTATATATATATATATATATATATATATCACATATCTATTAGCATAAGTTGCTTCTACAGGCTCCCTCCACTCCCCGCCGCGTTGGTTTGCGCGTTCCATTAAGAATTTAACGATGTGAACGCATGGTTCGTCGCTATCCAATTTAAATATGCAAACAGCACGCGACAAAAGCGCGTACACGTGTGCGCTTCTTAGAAAAAGCAGTAGGATAATTTGCAAATGACCCAGAAGGGTGTTGTCAGGGAAGCAAAAATTTGCAGCCATTTTCTTTCTTTTTCTTTTTCTTCTTTGCGTCTTTCTTAATACACGACCATTTTCCGGTCGGTTCCTTTCAGTGTCTGCCTATTTGTACGGTGGGCTTTCACACGACTATGAGTTCGCAAATCCTCGCATTTCCGATGGCAAGCGTATCACGCCTCCACTCGGCTCCTTTAATTGCGTGTTAACCGAATTTCCGTGCCTACAGTTCCTGCAGATGACAGTAGCCGCGAATTTCCGCGTCATGCAGGGAAACCGTTCAAGATGAGTGTGATAGCGACATACCAAGCCTATCATGTCGTACTATTTTTCGTTTTCTTCCTCTCAACGTTGTCCTTATAGTCGGGATAATGCAAAAAAGGCTGAATAGGGCTTAATCAAAACGTCTGCGAAGGTTACAGGCTGATTTTTAATTTTTTTCCATTTTACACTCTCTATTATCACGATGATCCGCGCCTGATCAAGGCACGGTGCGCCTGCATTAGAGGTTCACGCCTTTGCGACGGCGACTAATATCTTCACTCGCAATTTTCGAGCGTGTTGTAAAGTCGGATCCTGTTCGACCTTTCTGAAGCATGACGCAAGAGCACAAAATTGACGGGCGTTTATAGCTATCTTCTGAGGGCTGTGCACATCGTTTTCGTGAGTCATTCGCACACTTTAACGAAGACCCCGGACTTAAAGCCTAGCCATGAACGGGTCATTAGCCGAACAGCTCATTATACGGTTTCCGAGCCTAGACGCGGAGGTGATCATGCGGACTTTTCTCTCCTTTTATTTTTTCAAGGTATTCGATGTGCATTCGTCTGCGACTATTATCGCTTAATTTGTTTGTGAAGCGGCATTTCATTATATTACATCGCCTTTAAGTTTGTGCCATTGCGGCCCCACAGTGTTCAAGTGTGTGTGTGTGTGTGTGTGTGTGTGTGTGTGTGTGTGTGTGTGTGTGTGTGTGTGTGTGTGTGTGTGTGTGTGTGTGTGTGTGCGCGTGTGCGTGTGTGTGCGTGTGTGTGCGTGCGTGTGCGTGTGTGTGTGTGTGTGCGTGTGCGTGAGCGAGTGCGTGAGTGCGTGCGTGCGTGCGCGTGCATGCTTGCGTGTGTGGGGGGGAGGAGTTTACAAGGCCAAGCATCGCGCACGTGTTTAAGACTTCCTCGCTGTGCTTCCACACAGCTGCAACAATCGTGCTCGCCAAAGATCATCCAAAGATACGTTGCTGTGGATTGTCTCAGGATGCATATCCGTCATCTTTCCCGCGTCCCCGATAATCACTTGGTGTGCTTGCCATCGCAGAGACCTAGTGCAATGTTTTCTGAAGTTATGATTACTCATATAGATTGTCTTTCATTAGGATACATGCTGGCAGCAAGGCCTTCATCGCCCTTGTGGTGAATCTAACAGCATCAGGTGCGCCTACGTATTCCGGGTGTAAAGAAGGCCAATCACCCTAAAGTAGCTCTGAAACAGGTGACGCTGCTGCTAATCAATGAGACATACGGGGAACGAATACAGATCTATACCGCTGGTTCGGTCACGTATACCAGCTCTTCAGGTGCTGTTGTCATTCCGGCTACGAAAACCACAATGAACTTTAAGCTGTGACACATAACAACATCAACGGCGGCAGAGCTTGCTGCCCTGCGAGCTGCTGCCGAATACCTCCTGAAAGAGACACCTCAGAAATGGGTCATCTTCTGCGACTCTAAGGCAGCACTTCAGGGTCTGCATTTTGCCCTATATCATAGAACTCGTGAGCAGCTGATATGTGAAATAAGAGAAGACCACCATCAAGCTATCGCTAAAGGGTACGAATTATATTCCAGTGGCTACCTGGACATACTGGTATTACTGGTAATGACCTCACCGACGGAGGTGCCTGGTCTGCCCATCGGAAGCCCGACCAGTTCCAATCCCTTTATGCAGAACCGACGCTGCAAGAACGCTTCATATCGTGGCTAAAGCCATGACACACAAATACTGGCCTTCTCCTAAACTCCCGAAGCGTCATCTTTATAAGCTTGATCCATCCTTTGAGCTACAAATGTCATCAGAAATTTCCCGCTCTGAGGCGACAGTATTGTGCCGCCTCTGGCTCGGGGTGGCATTTACGAAGGCCTACTCGTTCCACATTGGATTGGACTATACGCCCACGTGCGACTCTTGCGGAATCATAGAAACGATAGAACACATCCTGCTAGTATGACGTCGAGCATGAAGCTCTCCGGACAGCATTGAACCAGCTAGACTCTAGACCATTTTCGGAAATGAAGGTCCTTGGACTATAGCCGTATGCGTCGATGGCACAGAAAGCCACGAAAGCGTTGTTGAAAAACCTCAAGTCTACAAGTCTTGGCAACCGTGTGTAGACTCGGTGCGAACCTTCATATGTACGCGAAACTGTGCTCTCTCTATCTCCTCTCCCTCTCTCTTCTTCTTCCCCATACCCCTTCATCCAGTGCAGAGTAGCGAACCGGACGTGCGCCTGGTTAATCTCCCTGCCTTTCTTCTCTTCTGTTGCCCTCTCCACGCTTGTACTTTGCCCAATTTGCCCACAAATAAACGTTATCAGCGCCCCCCCCCCTCTCAATACACACATACGTCCACATAACGACAGTTTAGTGAGAACTTAGTCCTCGATAATGAAACCAATGCGCTCAAAATGCGGTTTACGCACGATGTCTGTCAACAACAGTACCCCTCCCCCCTCCCTTTCCTCTTTTAGAGCGAATCTGTTAGCCTCTTCTTGTTGATGGGGATTTTTGGCGACGCGTCCTCGAGGGAAAATCTTCAGTGATTAGGAAAAAAAAAGAAACTTCCAGTGATTTAAGCGAAAAGTGCATACATTCTTTGGTATCACGCATACAGCACAGCATTTATTTCAATAAAGAACAAGTACAAAACAAGCACCCAACAACCATGCTAAGGCGCTGCTGATAACAATGCGAAGCACGCAGCGCTCCCCGCATACGTTTCCCAGTAAAGATTACTGTTGCGCAGGATTACTGTTGCGTCCACTGCAGCTTGCAACGTGGGGAGTAACGTCACTAGCCTTTCGTATCTAAGAGAACCAGCCTAGCAACTGATTTCATTGTTGTTGCAGCTCCGCTATGGGTAGGCAATGCATAGTTAGGACTCCCGAGGAGCAGTGTGAATACGAGGGGCGGTAAAGGGAAAAGAAACGACCAGCGGCAGCGCGCTGCCAAAATTACAATTATACCCGTTGCTAGCATTGCTCTAAGCTACAAATGGTACCATTACTCCAAAGTAATAAAGCGTTGCGTATACGCCACACAGCAGTTGTAGTGGTAGTTTAGAACAGATTCGCTAGACATCCATTTTCGCAGGGCCGGGATGGTGAGTAAATTTTTTATTAAAGCGTCTCTCGGAGCTCTAGTCTAGCTTTCTGACGACGAGGCCAATCCGCCAATTGAAATCCTATTCCTCTTGTAGCTTGCGATTGTGGTGCAGTCAAGAATTTCTGCGCCTCGAATCCGACACGGAGAACTTAACGTATCGTATATATATATATATATATATATATATATATATATATATATATATATATATATATATATATATATATATATATATATATATATATATATATATATATATCGCCAGGAAAACAACGCCATTTGAGGGCAAATGTAGCCCGGCCCATAACTGAGCGTCGTATACGCATGAGAAGAACTGGCAACAAAATCTCGGGGCATCTCTCCCCTCTGACAGATATCGATCGGCGATATGCGAAAGCACCGATTTTCACCCATTCTCCTTTCGCTTGGAAGCCGTGTGCATGCATCCTGCTGTGATTTCTGTTGCGCGCGGGGGGCTGTTGAGAAATGCGCCACAACACAGCCCGCCGAAGCATTCGCTACCATGCACGAAGCTCTTGTCCCCTGGCGCTCGAAGATGGCTGAGCAGTTCCATTGACGCTTTCGCTAAAGCAGCAGAAAATACAGGAGGCTACCGAAAACTTATTAATTTGTTTAGAGAGCTTTGATTAGGTAAACAATATGCCGAATTAGAGTATAGGTCATTTGCGATGGCGCGCAGCAGAGGTAGTGCGTCGAGCTCTACACCAGATGATTTCAATGCGAGGAATACAAATCACGCATTCTCATAGGCTAAATCGTTAAGCAAGGACGCGCATTGTTCTGTTTTCAGTCTCTAAGCGCGTTTTTCGAACCTTTCTTCCCACTTTTCAATGGCCTGTAGGGTTATTGCTTATATACTGAAACGCAACGCATGCAAAGGCGAGCGTGCGAGCAAGATTGGGTGTGATTAGTGGCAAGTTACCGAGAAGACAACCTCGTACTTGACATTGGTGGTATGACACAAAAGCAAGCGCAGGAAGAAATCTGCGCAGAGAAGATAATAGGAACGAGGTGCGAATGATTTCTAAGCTTTTTTTTTTTTTGAGAGCGCAGCTTGTAGGCGCTCGTTCCTGTGGCGAGCGTATCCTGTGGCGTTCCTGTGGCGAGCGGATCCATGAGGCGGAAAGTGCAGGAGGAGGGCATAGCGAAAGCATGAGAAGAAAAGCGTAGTGTCGCGCAAGTCGGGCTTTGCGGCGACGATGGCTACGAGATGGTGTGGGAGCAGCACACGTCGTCTGTTCACTGATGACTCCACCGATACCATACATGGAAACAAAGCGCTACATGAGCGGAAGTCTGGCTACGGCAGCTGTTGGTAACCGCGCCCACGCATCACCCACGCGCTGCCTCTCGCGACCTCCCAATTAGCGAGGCAGTCGCGCTACCCTTCGCTCCGTTTGCAACGTGCAGCACAAGACAGATTGTCCACTCCAGCCATTATATCACGAAATGAAAACACGTATAGAACTGCGCTCAAATTTCGCATTAGGGAGTATCGTAATCGTCTGCGAATTTTTTTGATACACAATCTGGCGTTTGGACGAATTGTTACCTTGCACGTATCCCAACCAGATTTCTGTCCGATGACCCAATTCCTTTAGGGTTCCATGAGACTGTGAGGTAACATGCCCTGTGTGATTAGTTGTCTTTGGAGGTAACAATAGTAATATAGATGCAGTATTGCTAGTCCTATAGAACTTCATTGCATAAAATAAACGGCCCATGTTCTTTTTTTTTCTTTTTTCATGCGCTAGGTGTTATTTTTCTGTTCGCTTGTGTTTTGATTTGTTGACTGATTTTTCTCGTCCAAAAGCGCTGCTTGGACAACCAAGCCACCTTAGTGGAGGGCTTCTGAATGTTATTATTTTGCCACCTGAAGTTCCCTCATGTGCGCCGAATTCTCACAACGCTAGCACTTCCGCACATGGCCCCCACAACCGCAAATCGAACCGACAACCTGTTGCTCGTCAGGGTCCGTATAGTATTGCTGCATTATTTTCATTGTGACGAAATCCTTTATTGACGCTCCCAACGAACCATAACTTACTTGTTCGTCGATGGCGTCCCTTTGACGGCGTTAATACTGGAGCCTAGGTATCCAAATTCGTCCTGGTCCCGGACCAGGACGAATTTTTCTTCAACTATGAGGCGTTTCTTTCGAGGAACCCGTATGGGTTTCCTTTGTAGCAATTGCTACGAACGGGTGGATGTCCGATTTTCCCTTTATTCATTATTCAGGTATCCATAATGAGTGCTAATCTCCGTCGTCTGACGAAGATTCTCATACCTGCTACTACACGAGCTGTACGCGTCACCGATGGCAGCACTGTTGCCGTCACTGTATGATGTCATCATCATCATCATCATCATATTTTAAAGCGATAGCTTTACTGGCCGCGAACTTCCGATTTGGCACGTGGCGGTGCTCCGAGAAGACACATGACGTCACAACGCCCGCCTCCCCTCGCCACGGATATTTCTCTCTCTAGCTCCCTAGTCACTACTGCGCGTGCGCCACTAGTAGCACCAAACCACAGGTGTTGCGCCGCTGCGCAGCGCCGCGCCTTTCGCCCGCCGCGTTTGGTATGACGTCACATCGCGTTCCTCATCGTTGCGCTCGCCTCCGCTCGCTTCGCCAGCTGCGTCGCATGCTTGATAACACTTCGTAGGATTGAAAAGGAGAGCTCGCGTGCGCCGAAACCACAGTGGAGGTGGCAGTATGGACGACAACAATTCTGATAAACAGGAGGAGGCCTGGAATCGACATCGGAACGAGATGAAGATGAAACGAATCGCCCAGGAAACAGACGAACAGTGCGCCGAACGACTGGCTAAACGCCGCAACTTAGCTAAACAACCAGACTAACCTGGACTTGAAATTAAGATTAACTAAGGCTAACCATGCTATACGTTAGCTTTCGCTACGTATATCCTGGCATAGCCGAGCTAAGCCCCTGTCAATTTTTATGTCCACTGCAGGACGAAGGCCTCTCCCTGCGATCTCCACTTACCCTTGTGCTGCGCCAACCGATTCCAACTAGCGCCTACGAATTTCTTAATTTCATCACCCCACCTAGTCTTCTGCCGTCCTCGACTGCGCTTCTCTTCTCTTGACACCCATTCTGTAACCCTGATGGACCACCGGTTATATAACCTACGCATTACATGACCTGCCCAGCTCAATTTCTGTTTCTTAATGTCCATTAGAATATCGGCAATCCCTGTTTGCTCTCAGATCCACCGCCACTCTCTTCCTGTCTCTTAATCTTACGCCCAACATTCTTCGTTCCTCGATCTGTGCGCGATCCTTAACTTGTTTTCGAGCTTCTTTGTCAATTTCCAAGTTTCTGCCCCATATGTCAGCACCGGTAGAATGCATTGATTGTACACCTTTCTTTTTAATGATAATGGTAAGTTTCCAGTCAGGATCTGGCAATGTCTCCCGAATGCGCTCCAACCCATTTTTATTCTTCTGTAAATTTTGTTCTCATGGTCAGTGTCCTCAGTGAGTAATTGACCTCGGTAAACGTATTCCTTCACAGACTCTAGAGGCTGACTGGCGATCCTGAACTCTTGTTTTCTTGTCTGGCTATTGATCATTATCTTTGTCTTCTGCACATTGATCTTCAACCCGACTCTTATACTCTCTCTGTTCAGGTCCTCAACCATTTGTTGTAACTCGTCTGCAGCATTGCTGAACAGGAAAATGTCATCTGCAAATCTAAGGTTGCTGAGATATTCGCCGTTGATCCTTTCAGTTCTTTGGGCCCCTTGAAGTCGGCAGGCAATTCGTAGAAAGGGCCGCTAGTTTTGCAAGCTTTATGTCTCCACCATCGACTGGTAGCCCATCTTCTCCTGCCGCTTTTCCCCGTTTCGTGTCTTGCAAGTCCCTTCTAACTTCGTCGCTCTTTATAGAAGGAGCCTCTCTAATCTGTTAATTACTACCTTGAATGAAGGTATCGTTTCTGCTTTGGGTAACGTACAGGTCAGTATACAATTCTTCCGCTGCTTTTACTATATCTTCGAGATTGCTGATTACCCTGTCTTTCAATGCATACATCTTGGTTGGTCCGATGCCTAGTTTACTTCTCACTGTTTTCAGGCTGCGTCCATTTGTATATACTGTAATATGTACTGCCCGTCTATGTATCGACGGCCGCCACGTTCCAGTTCTTTTTAGAGTGTTGACCAACTGGTCAACATAAAACCCAATGACCTTATCCTCGGACTAGACTTTCTTACGGCGCAAACCACTACGATCGACTGTTCTGCCAGTGCTCTTTGCCTCGAACTTCCTCTTCTCCCACATATTCGTGCTGTACTCACGTACAACTTTAGTACGACCACCTTCGTCCGCCTGCCGGCTAAAGCACTGACTTTCGTCGATTAATTTGATTTCATCCTTCCCTCTGCCCGATGAAGATTACATCGTCGCACATATTCCTGATGTCCTTTTGATGCGCGATATCACTGTACCCCACTCCGTCATAACCGCTGCTGATAACCTGACATGCCTCCACGCGGTAAATTTTGGCGTGACAAAGCAAGTTCTACCCCTGGGCATATCGTTGCCACGCTGCTTGGTACAGCAGATAGACGTCTGCTCTCTCTCTCTCTCTTTATATATTTATTTATTTATATTTATCGCCGCCATATCTAGTTTTTACATCAGAGCGTAAGGTTATTCAATACGAAGTCGACAAGACGCTGGCCAAAGGCAGGGTTGAACCCTCGTCAAGCCCTTGGGCGTCGCTCGTTGTGCTCATTAAGGAAATAGATGGCACGTGCTGTTCTTGCGTAGATTATCGTCATCTAAACCGAATTACCAAAAAGGACATCTACCCCATGCCTCGCTTTTACAACTCCCTCGATTATCTGTACGGTGCCAACTACCTTTCCTCAATAAATCTTTGGTCTGGTTATTTTCATATATCTGTGGATGAAAAGGGCCAAGAGAAGACCGCATTCGTCCCCACTGATGATCTATAACAATTCAGAGTTGCGCCATTCAGTTTATGCAACGCCCCAGCAACGTTCGAACGTATCATAGAATCTTTGCTTCAAGGGTTCAAATGGTCAACATGCCTTTGCTACCTAGACGACGTTCTTGCATTTTCCTCTGCACTTGAGGCACACCTTTAGCGCTCATCAGCTATTCTTCAAGTCTTCCGCAAGGCTGGGCTCCAATTGAATTCATCGAAGTGACACTTCGGTCGCCAACAGATTACAGTGCTGGGCCACCTCGTCGACGCGTCCAGAATCCCACCAGACCCGGAGGAAATTCGTGCTGTCACATCATTTCCTGGACCTCAGTCTGTCAAAGACGTCCGAAGTTTTGTAGGACTATGCTCCTACTTCTGATGGTTGGTGAAAACATTCGCAGAGATTGCCCGACCACTTACCGATCTTCTGAAGAAGGATGTACCGTTTACGGGGGGTCCCGTTCGAGCTGCCTCGTATGCCCACCTCACTACCATTCTCACCACGCTACCAATACTGGCCCACTTTGGCCCGTCCTCTTCTACAGAGGTCCGTACCCATGCTAGTGGTCACGGGATCATAGACGCCTTAGCCCAACGCCAACGGGGCCAAATCGTTCAATTGCCTACGTTAGCCGCCTACTCAGAGCAGCGGAGGGAAACTATTCGATTACAGAGCGTGAATTACTAGCTCTCTTCGGGGCGGTTTCCAAATTCCGCTCGTATTTGTATGGCACGCACTTGTGTGTAATCACGGACCATCACGCACTCTGCCGGCTTTTGTCACTAAACGGGTCCTACTGGCCGGCTTGGTCACTGGGCTCTGCGGCTACAAGAACGACAGCGCAAGGCTAATTGCTCTGTACATCGTCAACAATTCGAGCACACTTTTGCAGCCGTGCTACAACAATGGCATAAATCATATTTAAAAATGGGCATGCCGTATGCGCCCCATGTAAACACGTAGGAGAAGCAGACGATACATCGCGCAATCCCCATTCTCCATGGTTCAGTCAGTGCCCAACAGGCGGCGACTCTGCTTGATCTCTCGCGGCCAATAAAATCCAATTTAAAATTAATGGGTTTACCCGCGTACTCGAGACTAAGAATCCAGGGCAAGGTGCCTGGAAAAAAATGAATAAAAAAAGCCATTTTTTTTATCACTGTCAAGATGAACAACAATATCCTTGAGGATATTTCGCTTCGCGAAAAAGAAAGAAAGAAAGAAAGACAATTACTCAGAAAAGAAAGAGTGGCGTGAACATTGCGATACGGTGGCGGCCCCTCAGTTTATGAAGCGTTACGTGTGCTTTCTCTCTTGCTAGCCAACGCTCGAAAGCAGCTAGTCGTGACCCTCTCACCGGTGCGACCTTTGCTCTGGCGAACGAGGTCTAGGTGCGCATGCGTGTTCTTAGCGTGTCGCTTCCGTATAGAATTGAACACGCAGCGAAACACGATGTTACGTATTCAAGCGCGCATTCAACATTCCTCAGGCGTCCTGGCTTGCAACCACTCTTCTGAAGAAACGCCAAAGGCGTCAGATCTAGCGTCCGTGCTGACCCCGGCTTGAAGACGTGACGCGAAGCCTAACCATTGTCTCTCGGCTGTCCAAGGGCATGACATATTTTGTCAGCGTTCCTCGTGTCAGTAGGCGTCAGCTGGCGCAGATAGCGGAGCGAATGGCTTCCGGAGCGCGCTCACGTGCGGGCTCTGCATGTGTGATGAGCGCAGAGGCGGCGTGGCGGCCGCTCCTCTCAACGCCGGTTTCCAACGCGCTTCCCAGAAAACTTGACGGAAAAACTACACCCATTCGCCTCACAAGCCACAGTGAATACTGGTATATACTGGTAACTATATGTACCGCTACCAGAGCATAGAATATAGCTTCTTTTGCCCTCTGTATTAAATAAATACAACAGTAACTCAAGATTCGCTCGGTGTTAATCAAAGAAGGACTTATTTGTTATGTGTGATGCCACCGTCGTTTATGTGTTTATTGTTTTTTTTTGTTTTGAGTGTGTGTGTGTGCTTTGAACATGCTTCTTGCTCGTGCGGCTTCTTACGCATCTTTATACATACGTGTTTGATTAAGCTGTTTTATCGAATGCTGTCGAGTGATCATGCAGAACAGACTAGTCAAGCAGCTTAATATACACGTTTTACCCCGCCATCCGCATTAGGAATTGTACGCCGTATATTTGTGAGAAAATAAATTAAACTGAAAATGAGAACGCCTGTCTGCGTGGAGGTCACTGCAGCCGCCGTGCCTCGCCGCGCGGCAAATTACAGTTTTGCTTTTCTACACGGCCTAGCTGTTCTACATTCAATGGCGGAAGCTACTGTGAATCTTTCACTGCTCCCGCTTTCCTCTTTCTGTTGTCCCTTTCCCTTGCTCAGCGTAGGGTAGCAAACCGGACGCTCGTCTGGTTGACCTCCCTGCCTTTCCTCTCTTTGCTCTCTCTCTTTCTCTCTCTCTCTCTCTCTCTCTCACTGTTTCAGGGCCTATTGATTCCTGTAGTGAGAACTAAATATTTTAGCAAAGCGGACAGTTGAGTGAGTTGGTTAACGCTCATATTTGAAACAGCACAAACGGGACGAAAGACAAAGAAAGAAGTACAAAGGACCGGTGTTTCCATTTTAGCGATTTTGTCGATAGATCATTTAGCGGCTGTCTTGTCTACATATTGACAAATTTTTCAATGTAGTGACCGGCGACATTTTTCAGCGACACGTAAGCAAGATTGGCGACATTTTAGTGTCTTCGAGGTTAAAAAGTTGCTTCGAAAATAGACCTCGAGATTAATACATATGAGCGGCCGAAATTGTCTGTATGGGGTCATTCTACGCCAACTGTCCCAACCTTGGCGCTCGATCATCAGCGATTTCTTTGAAAAAAATTGAGGAATATCTTTTTAAAGCAAGAAGTATTTCTGTAAAACATTTCTGCGAAAAAGAAATTAGCAGCCCCGTTAGGAACATGTCAAGTTTTTTTAGCTCGAAAGTATGAGTCGTAAAACGCATTGTCAAAAAATTTTCTCTACTTAAATTAGGCGAGCACACGATTTTTCCATGAGAATGAGGATAGGTTTTTCAGTTAAAAAAGGTGTTATCGATCTTTACGTTTCCTTGAGTTTCTTATACGACACTAAATATGCAAAATTTGGTGCATATTGGGAATTGTTTTTGCAGAAAGATAACTTTTACCGAAAAGTTATATTTCATAGTAACTAACTGTCAGCAAATTTTAGTGTAAGTGAAAAATAATTTGAAACGAATATAACGTGAAATCGCCTGTACAGCTGGCGACAAAGTTGCAAAAAAGTTAGGTTTAGCCTATGTTTAGTTGTAAATTTAGCATTGAGGTGGTCTGAATAAAAATACGCTAAATAGTGTATTTATTAGAAACATTCATTGTGTACAAACTGAGAAACTTTTATCAAATTACTTTTTGTTTTAAGCAAGACAAAAATTTTTGAATTTGTGTTATGCCGGTCTCTGTGCTTGCACGTGTTTCCCCTTCGTAGGAAAGCGTCATAGCGGTAAGTAGAACTTGCGCGGACGCAAAATTTCCCGAATCGATGGAGGAACACCTGGACAAGATAATCAGCTCCTCAAGTTTTTACTTGAGTGCTTTATTAGAAATTATTAGCTTAGCCAATAAAAAACGCGAGCCCCAATAGAGCGCATTTAACAGGATTTCTGCGTACACTGACGGCCTGCATAGCGTCGTCATGCGGCATCGGATAGTTACGCCGGTGAGTACAGAGTGCAGTTACGTACACTAAGATTTAGAAATGGGCGAAAACTTTGTGAATAAGAAAACAACCTGTTGCTTTATTGCGGCATATATATAGCAAATATCAGCCCACACAATGGGGTTCTAGCGACCATCTTGGCAATGATATTAGAGGAGTGATGTGGACTCGTCATTAAATGTTTTGGCGTGCTGAAGTTCAAACTACTGCATTTAAAAAGATGATGGAAAGAAATAAATACGTTTAGTTGCCCGCCCTCTCTGTCCTTCTTGTAGTTCTTAAAGGTCACGTAATTGCCATCACCGTGTTAACATGGAACCTTGTGCGCCGTGCACGATCTTGCTAATAATTAAGGAAAACCGAGAACAAGAAAATTCAAAAGTAATGTTGGACCAGTTATCTTTGCGTGCTAGGAAAATTAGATTACACGTGTTTTTTTTTTCAATCAAGCTACATTAGGGACCTCACACTCTGAGGGTAAAAGCCGAATTTCAGCTCCCAACGTTCGTTGTTATGCAAGTAAAATAATATAGTAAAAGACCAGTTGCACACTGCTTGTGAATTATGTGTTTTTTTCCCCACTCACATGGACCTTGTACAAAGGTAGGACGTGTCGACAAACAATTTGCGTCATGCTAGCGTATGATGTAGTGTTACAGAACGCCTACGTAGCCTAAAATTTACCCAGAGCTTTAGCGACCACTTCAGCGACACTGCAGGAAAATTTGGCGGCAATTTAAGGACGTTTTCTCTCACTTCAGGCACATGCTTCAAAAAATTATGGGAACACTGGCAAATGATTATAAATCCAACTAAATCAGTAAGCATGTCTATTACAAGAAAAAAGAAGATCCTGCTATTTCCTTATAGTATACATGGCAACAAGCTTAAAAAAGTAGAGGAACACAAATATTTGGGTTTATTATTTAGAAGTGACTTAAGCTGGAATAGGCATGTAGATGAAGTAAGTAAGAAGGCGAATAATGCGCTTTGGAGCCTAAGACGAAATTTACACACAGCAACCTCTGAAGTTAAAAACTTGGCCTATAGAACACTGGTCAGACCAATCATTGAGTACGCGAAAATTGTCTGGGATCCTTACACAGAGAAAAACCGTAAGAAACTTGAAAGGATTCAGAGGTTAGCTTCTCGCTTCATCTTCAACAAATATGGTCGACTTCACTCCCCTTCAAAACTATGTCAGCTTGCAAATCTTCCCAATTTAGAATTAAGAACTAAGTATGATAGGCTGAAGTTCCTGTTCCTTATTATTCATAATGAAATAAAAATAAATAGGACGAACTATTTTGAAATTTCTATTAACGAATCTTCTAGACATCGCCACAGCATGTATATTCCCCCTCCGGTAAACCATAATGACACATTTAAATATAGCTTTTTTCCCAGAACGATAAAAGAGTGGAACATGCTTCCCGATTTCGTAGTTCAGTCTACCTCTTTAAATAGTTTTCTGAATAATTTGCATGCCATCATTTATTCTGAGGGCGCGGTCCGTTAATGATCTGACTTTCTGAATCATCTCATTTTTTGATTTTGTTATTATCTGTGTATGTTCTTATTTTACATGCCTCAAGGTACATTGACTGGTTTTTTTTTGGTTTTGTATATGTAATGTAATTTCATTTTTGTACGTTGTATGATTCAAATGTGTTGACATTGTTTGTTTTATTTACTTTTTTTTCTCCACTCCTGTAATGGCCCTATGTAAGGGCTGACAGTATCAATAAAGAAAGAAGAAAGAAGAAAAAGCCCTCATTGACAACTGATACCAAAATCAAAACGATTCACAATCAAAGATCAATCAAAAAAGTTTTCATGACGATGTTAATGTTTCCGCTAATGACAGTATTGGTAGGTCATGTGCGGATAATGAAATAAAAGCGAGCCAATAACGTCGTAAGGAAGGTCACTGGGGAATAAAATAGATAAACTTTTTTGAGCCATGTGTAACAAGTGCTGTCTTGTGGAAGGGCTTACATTGAGGAGAATGTGTGGTGTTTGAACGAGCGGCCGCGACAGCACATGCACAACTTAAAAGGTACGCCTTCTTCGCATCTGTCTGCCCACTCTAGGTCGCGTGGGCCTTCTTTTGAGCGCGCTTCTGTGGTGTGGTATTAAGAAATGACAGCCAGAGGGCACATAAAATTGTGGAAGCGTTTCACATCAGCAAAATGGTGGTGGTGTGTCGCATCTGCAGGCGGCTTTAGCCTGGCGATCGAGATCGCGAATTGCTCCGCCTGAGCGTCTCTTTTCACTGTCGCTGAGGCAGTTACCAGCTGTCGAACAGATCAGTATCTCTTAAACAAGTGAGAAGGCGGGAAGCTTCCTGGAAGGCGGGAAACACAAGGTGTTGCAGACACGCATGTGGGAGACCTTTCTCTTGTAAGTTCTGAATAACACCATGTTCACCACGGTACAGATATCAGGCATGATCACAAGAAGCGTTGTGTGTCCCCTGTCTGATTTCACAAAATACAGAGCGGAGATTGGGTTCATCCCACCTTGAATAACCATGCAGGGCATATATATGCAGATCCTGTCTTTGCTCGATTCAGTGAGGGGCTTCCTCTTGACTACCGGCGCTGTAGACAAGGTTATTGTTTTCGGCGATTCTTTGATTAGCAGCCAGCTTGGGAAACACCTTCCACTTCGGCGTCTTCACATATGCTGTGAAAGTTCCTGACAACCAAATTTAGTTGAGGAATCTCCGAAGAACACTGTCGGAGCTAAGTGCCTAAGTGTAGGAGTAGTGCTGTCGTCCTTTTTCGGAAATCGAAGTGCCTGCACCAGCTAAGCTTTTTATCAAACACTATATTAAATAAATAATAAGTTAGAAAGATTCTCTGCACGGAGACGAAGAAATCGCGCCTTAAGTGGCGGGACGAACAGTGGCTGGACAAACCTCTGTATACATTTTAATGCAATGCCTTTTTCTTTCTGCATAATTAGTCAGCTACAGACAGAATCTTAGTTGGAACGCTGTTTCAAAACAGTTCTGCCTAACGTACGCAGATGACACGTTTTCTCACACTAGAACAATGCCGATTGGACAAGCTCACTTTTGCATTTGTCCAAATTGAGTCCAGTGTCATTTTGACTTCTGCAACTGGGGCTTCCGCTGGTCACTTGCCCGTAGCAACAATTATTTACTCCATGGCGCGGGATAGCTGACGATTAGTCATAAGCGACCCATGACGGGAGTCTTCGCATCCCACTTGCCTGACTGTCACGCGACATTCCAAGAATTTCGCTCGGAAGCCGGTTTGATGCGAAAATGAGATTTGTCCGTGCACGACATCACCGGAGCCATTCGCTGGCCTTCCTGAAAGGTACTGATAGCTCTGGTAAAAATGCATGTGCACGTGCATATTGTCGCGTTGTAGTGACGGTCTAGAACACCGTAGCAAGACTGTGAATGACGAAACTAGCTCTTTAGTGGGCGAACGTGTGCCCTTAAGAGCAAGTGACTTTCAAAACACAATGATAGCGGCAAGCAGAGTCGGCGATCGGCGAAAATCTGATCTGCGGGTCAAGTGTGTGGGCTTCTACACATGACTCGTCGAAGGATCCATCGTAATGGCTCGTGTTCGCGTGCCTTCCAGAAAACACTAAGCAATGCTCGTCGCGCACACACTCAGGTTACACAAGGTTCGGTGACAACAGACGACGGATAGAACATTCGAGAACCATCCGATACATGCAGGCGCGTCCTGTGCCGAGCGATAACGTTTAACATTTGTTAGCTGGTGAAAACCGGAGAAAGATAAACAAGCACACGCGTGAATTCTTTTGTTTCGTCAGTTCAGCGGGGTAGCAGTTTTATGTGTTTGTACATTTTATACGGCAAATCAGTTCGAACTTTATTATGCTAGAAGGCCTTTTCCTTACCTCTCTCTTTTATAGACTATATATGGGAAGTGCTATAGTTCTCTGTTCTTGCACCGTTTTTTTTTTATTGCAAATGACTGTCCCTCGTGTGGTAGCAAGCTAACAGCTGTAAATATTCACTTTAACTAACAGCACAGCACCCTTTCGCTCATGTAACAAGTTAACATTCTGGAGAAACCGCCACGTATTTGTTGCGGCCATTTCCAGTGCCGATGAAAATAAGACCAACTTCATTTTTTTTACTCTCTTTACCGCCTACTGTGTTCTATTAAACATTATAGAGAATCAAACTTTGCGTCGTCTTCTTGTCTTTCCCTAGTGATCTGGACATCGATCTTGCTGAGCGTCCAGACAGTCGCTCGACTCCGGCACGCCTCTACAAGTCGTCAAGCACCAACCGCTGCTTAGTACGCGCCGTCCACCCGCAGGTTCACTGAGCTTCCGCTGCCGCCAATCGCCACCTCGAAGACTCACCTAAAGAGGTACGCTGCCCGGCACCTAATTTATCCTTCGTTATTTCCGCCCGTCTTTTGTTATCTTCACTTCATTTAAGTGTGCCGTTGTGTGTGATGAAAACGTACGCGTGAGTAATCAACACCAGCTTGATAAGAGGATATCAAGGCGGTGTTGATACGAAGCAAAGCAACGTGAAGTTTGTACACGTCACCAGAGATTATTTTTTCTTGTCAAGTGTTATTTTCGAGGACAGCGTTATCCGAGTAGAACCGGAGCACATACCCAAAGTCACCTTACGAAGCTACGGCTCCGCCCAATATTCAACATAGTGACTGTTTAACGCTTAGCTAAATTTAGGAGCTGTAGGATTACAACTCGAACGTGAGCGAGGCAATATAGTGGCGGCTGTCGTGTGACATAACCAAGTCTCAGTAAGGCAGAAAAGCGCATTTTTAGTCCAAGGCATAGGCATAAGTGTGGGTTTTTTTTTCTTCTTCTGTCCACTGCTTATCACCATCGCTTTTCAGGGTCCTATGAAACCTGTGGTCATATTGTCTCTTCGCGCAGTGATAAACTATATCTAGAAAACTGAGAGCGCGACAGCAAAAGCCGAATATCGGGACGCAAGCATGATTCTCCGTTATGTTTAATGAAGCGTGGCTACTGTTCAAGTTAGCAAAGTAACTCAATCTGAATCTGGTGCCCTCAAATGCAAGGTCTCTTATGTAGACGACATTGTACGCGAAGACGCCTCATGTAATGCAAATTTTGCATGCATAAAGTGTGCTGAGGGCGAGTAAGTGAGCAAAGAAAGCGTCGATTTTGTTAGTCGTAGCGGCAGCGGAAGCCTTCAACCACTCTTTAACGTGATTAATGATTATCATTCCACAGCACGTTCACAACGCAGCAACACGGTCACCGTGACCTTCAGACAATTTTCCTGTAACGCATTAAGTCAAAGGTATCTCAACCATTTTCTTTCTGATATAAGTGATTCTCACGCAGACCACGAATGCTGCATGCGGTCAGTGCGCAAAACGAATGGCGCATTCATCACGTGTGTTGTGCTCCACGAGCACATGCGCTTCTTTTTTGAACTCCTGCCATTGCTTCTCGAGAGCAGGGTCGGTATTCACGAAACGTTCTTATGCAATAGAATTATCGTAAGGGCTCATTTCCCTTACCATGATGCTAAGCATAACATTCACGAAGGAGGCCGGCCAATGGCAAATCGCCCTTACGAACGAAAATCTTATCGGAACGCGGCCGACACGGCCAGGAATTCAACCCGCGACCTCACACGTAGCCGCACAGGCCGCCTGAGCTTAGCCGTAGGTCTGTAACAATGGCGGCTGAGCTAAATGCCCCACAGCAGTCTATATATTCCTGCAAACTTGAGTAAGGACCCAATGAATGAAGGGTTAGTGTTTTTTTTTTTTTAGAAGCTCGTTTGTTTTGTGTCGGCCGGCCAGAAGACTCATTTCTTTCCTCGTGTACTGTAGCAACAACAACAAAGAACGCGATTGGCTGCCGGGCTCATACGAACGCAGAGCAAAAGCTCTTACTGTGTCACATGCAGAAGTAATGATTCCGGCGGTCGTGCCCTCTCTTTGATGTTTACGCCCGGCTGCTTTCCATTCGCGCTTCCGTGACCATCAGTCCGTGGGCGCACTACGCCGGGTGCGTCGGTCATTCCGACTCATCCCAGGGTGCCATGCTACTCACGGCCGCGGCTTCCCCGTGTCAATTATCTTGTCTCTTTCTTTTATTTCCCCCTCTCGAACCTGCGGCGCTGGTTGATCGGTTTTTGTGCCGAACGCCATCGAGAGCGCTGCGAATCGTCAATTCGCGACTGAACTCTGCCTGCATGCAACTACGGCGTAGCGTTTATATGCGTGTAAGCCCCTCACTCGCTTCTGTGCTATCAGCCCGAGGGGCGCGTCTCACGGGATGCCATTATCGCTGAACGGACAACAGAGGCGACAGCCAACTACGTTTACTCTGCTATTCATGCGACAATGCGAACACGAGCTCCTGACAATCGCCGCGGGGTGTGTGTTTAGCCATCGCTTTCGCCAGGGCTTTCGCCAAACACGGGAAAAAAAATTAGAGTGTATAGAAAGATGGCGCGAGCTCTCTGAAACGCACGAAAACTATAGCACAAGAGGGCCGACAGTTGCAGCTTTCTGCCCCCCTTTTTTTTCCCCGTTCGCAGAGTAAGGTTTGATCATTTGTATTTCTACATATGGAAACTGTTCATCAATTTCCCGCGGGCGTTCGTAGCTGCTAGTGGGGCACGCTCTCTTTTATTCACTGGCTGCGCGCCTATATGGCTTCCTTCACTTTTACACTCGTACGCTGGCATTGATTATTAATGTGGAACGCTGCACTCTGCGTCGAGCACGTCAACGCGTACGCACACGTCCCATGCTTTGGTGATTGCTAATTCACGTGCTTTCAAGACGGATAAAGGTCCGAGCGAAGCTCTCAAGGAGGATAAAGAGAGTGTTGCTCTATGCCATAGTAACCTCGTGTCTTTGCCGCAAAAGGCTGTATGCCGTATTTGAAAGGTGGGGCTCCACTTATCGACTATAACTTTGAAGGCAGAACAGGGTAATAAGTTGGACTTCCTGAATTGGCTGACTATAATAGGTGGCCGGAAGATGATATTATGCATAAGAAACTCTGTGGCAAAGTATTTCGGTGGGCATGAGTGGAAATGCGAGCCTCAATTGTCACTCAGTAATCTGTAGCGTTCATGGTCGGCTGTAAGAACCTCCATAGCTTACAATTTTTCTTTCAAACAATATGAATCGCCGTTCGTTCATTGTTTGCTGAGGTGCGTGATCTAAACTGCACACAGTTGTCTCACCTTTAGAGATTCCTACAAAACAAAATACAAATTTATGTCGGAACGGAGGTGGGTTACCCTTCGCAGGCACGCCGTCTCTCGAGATTGTATAGTGTATTTATGTAGAACAGCACGGCGCTCAATCTGCGCTGTGACGTAAACAATGCAATGAAGCTGCTGCGTGGCCGCAGTGAATGCGTTGCAACGATCCATTGGAAAGGGAGACATCGTAGTACCGGGTTTGTAAGATGGGTGTAACACCTTTCTGCCAGAGTGGGAGCGTTGACCTGGGCAGTGCAGTCATAAAGGGGCGCCGCTTTTAGGAGGGCGTAGGCGCACTTCTGGCGAGCTTACGTGATGGACGCAGAAACGAGCCACTGCCTGGACCAGCCAGAAGATGCAGTGTTAACAGCGGAGCGTCGATATAGGCACATCGGTGGTTGGACCGTGGATGGCGAAGTCGGTATCCCTAGACCAGAGGCTCACATCTGCACTGCAGAGAACGAGGCTTAAATGGCTAGGGTAAAGTGGCAAATCTCAGCGTCAATACTCATCGGAATGGATAAGATTTTTAGCGAAGCTCCTGCAGGTATTTACTGATTTAATATTCAGTTTCGCGTGTAGCCTACCACTCAGATCATATCCGGAAGCGCTTGATCGTCAGGCAACAAAATATACTAAAGTGAAAAAAGAAAATATTCTGCAGCACTTACCGAGTCGGGGCTGAAACCGAGGGCATTTGATACCAAAACCGATACTCTGCTGAGGAACCTATAGGAGCTCATCATGGCAAGTCTCCGGACTATACTTCCCTTTGCAAAAGTACAGGCACGTGTTAGAAGAGATTAACGTCCTGGTAGCTAGGTGAATATATTAATCACCAATGGCAACGCTGCAGTATTGAGAAAAGCAGTGAGATAATGGTCAAGGGCGAAAAAACGAATGCGGCTGAAATTTTGGTCGCCGTTCCAAAGATGAGAATGACATCTATATCCACAACCGACAGTCATATCGTGTTTGCATGTAATTATACTTCCACGTGGAGCTTTGGCACTACAGAATGTCAATATGGTCCTCATTAGAGAGAGTTGTTAATACAATTTTGATTTTAATATTCCGCGCAACCTCGACAAACAGGATGAAGGTTTTTTAAATTATTATTATATTCCCTTCCTTAAATAGCAGTCCACGCTGTGGAGGCTAGAGAGACTTCTTGCAGTATCTTCGTTTGTACTTGGATATAGTTCAATGTTTCTTGACCGCAATTGGGCGCAACTGTTCTTTTTTTATATAGGCTCAGTATTGAAGGAAACAAGTTCTTATCTCTAGAAACAAACACACTCTGGCATGCGGCGGCTAATGCGCCGTTCTAGATCATTTTATTTTTGTAGTCTTTTCGGGTTTTCTTTATTTGCAACCCGTCGCGAGGAGCCTCACGTGCATGTTCGCGCGAGTGAACGCCGTTGGGGTGCAGCGAAGCATAGACGGAACGCGTGGAGTGATAACTTTCCTTGACCGAACTTCTTGCGTGACTTCACAGCGTTGACTGCTACGTACGGAACGGAGTATAGCACCTGCGCAGAAATTGGCACATGGGTGATGCTTGCTACTTCTCTCTCAGGCAAACAGTACCTATAAACAATTGACCGGCTAAAGAAAAAGGTAAACAAGAAAGAGACACAGAGAGAGAAAGAGAAAGACGATTTCTTTAAAACGACTTCCCACATAAAAATCGGCAACTGAGCTCGTCAATGTGTCCAGAATACCCTGTTCCAAAAAGGCTGCATGCACTTTGTGTGCGCGTGCACGCACGCTTAGCCATTGCATGCGTCAACAAGAGCTTCTGCAGGCTGCGGCAAAAGTGCCTCCCGATTCGCACCTTGAGCTCCGGGGCGTCCTCGGCCCGTGCGCAAACCCGGGCGACGCTCTGAACGAGACGATGGCGTTGCTCTGTCCTCAAGAGCGTGTCACGCCACCGCTTCCGAAAACAACGTCCGCGAACGAGTCTACGGTGTTTGTTTCCCACCCGGAGTCTCGCCCGGCCGGCTGTATAAATAATGGAAGCTCCGTGTCTCAGCGATCCGGGGACGCCACGCAGGACGCAGCAGGATCGTTGCTGCCGTCGTCAAAGAGGCGCCTGTCCCGCACGTCTGGAACGGGTGTGGCTGTCTTATTTACGCGCAGGCGTATTGCGCTGCAGGCGTGGTCGGTATGCGGACCAAATCTACACACTGATGATCGCGCAAGCCTTTGTATCTACACGCCTGCACCATTCGGAGTTGGCACTGTCATAGCAAGCACAGGGACTTAGCACCGATCCATCATCGCAAGCGGGCGACTGTTTAAAAAGTTGGAAATCGGACAACTTGGAAAAGCAGATGCTAAAAATAGCTAAAAAACGTACAGCTACTAGAGCAACGAAAGAAGCCTAACGAAAGAAAGTACATAACAAAGAAACGACGTTATCGAAGTGCCTCTAATATAGGGGTGGCTATTTTAGCCTTTCTTTTTGCCATGTGAAATAATGGAAATGAAAAATAAAGTGGAAGAAAAAGCGATGTCCGCACCACGAACGCTTCATACACCGCAAACTTCGCCAGAATTATTTATATGAAAGGTAAGCCTTGCGTGATCGCTTTAAAAGTGTCGGTGCGCACAATTTTCAACACAGGGTGATGCGAATTTCATGGGTGCCAGCGCTTCCTGCGCGTCTAAACGCGACCGCTGAAGCGATTGCAGCTGAAATCCCTTCATAAGATCCAGCACCATAACGACTTGTAAGCACTACCCCACAGCAGAGTGGCCAATTAAATCTGCAAGGGAAGACAGAGCGGAGACTCGGTGTCGGATAGCGTGGTCGCCTCGGCAGGGCAGCTAAAATCACTTCAGTGCGTGCGTTCTAAAAGATGCAGTGCTTAGGCAGCATTGGGCAGATGTAATTTGTTATCTGGATTTCAACCGGCTAAAGGCGTTTCAGTTCTCAGGTTGCGCCAAGGGCATATGAGTCTAGAAGGTAAGCCAGAAAGACACGTGAGCGCCTCTAGAGATGCAGACGTGAAGCTCTCGCTTCAAGAAGTCGGGCAAATATGTTCCGGCTTACCTAACGCTGCGCTTGTAAAGGTGGGCAGGTGAAGACCTGGAGAATGCACTGCGGCAAAAAGGTCGAACGGAGCCAAAATACCTGTAAAAGGACAGCTGACATTTCTACGAGAGAAAAATATCCCTAGATCCTTACCGAAATATCGCCTAGACCCTCCGAGGTATTTTCCGTTGGTTTATTCTTTTTGCTCACCACCCTTAGATCAGCTTTTATTCAAATGGGGAGCTTTGTCTGGCGATAAGAAGTCAATAAATCTCGATGCTAGGTTAGTCAGCGTATATTCCGTGAACTAAGCTGACGCGCTACATAGTGCGCCATGTAAAGCTGTCATGCGCTTGGAACGAGGCCGCGTGAATTCGCCCTCTGTATAACGCCACAGCCACAAGCCTTAGCGTTGACAGGATGAGTGGCCTCACTTCGCCAAAAAAGAAAAAGACCTGACCATGGATTCACAATATTAAAAATTGTGAATATTCCAAGCTGTTTACGTTGGTTACGAAATAAATTAGTTACGTGTGTAATAAGAGAGTCAACAAATGCCTTTTGCTCTTTCGTGTCCTTTGTCCCGGTTTGCCTAGCTTCCATAAACATTGTGTGTAGAAGCTGTTTTGTCTAGAACAATTTAGTGGCCGGGGTAACTGTAAGCTCCATCGTACTTGACTTGCTCCATTTCTGTGCGTTTAGTAGTGAAAAAAAAATTGGAAATTAATGCCATACGAACAGATGGCACGCCTCAAGAATTCACCAGCAATAGTCTCTTTACTATACTATAGTAATACAGTACACTTTGCACAGCATTACCTTCGGACGTGAAAGTTCACTTTGGATGCTGCAATACTTACAAGAGGGCTCTCAATCAATCCCCCATAGCGACATTTCTGGCGACATACCCAGGGGAAGAATAGAAGCTACGGGTCCGCGGTAGATAAGTTCTCCGTCCCAGACTTAATGCTTAAGCTGCACGCAATCCACACGGAATCACATTGCTGACGAAGTTAATGGATTTAATTTTGAAAAAGGCCTGCAACAAAGTTAATGCGTTGAGATTTTCTATGTTTGTTACCGTGACAAGGTTCACTGAGAGACATCAATAACCTTGCCAGAATGTTAGACCCATGAGTGCCTTTCGAAACGCTAGCTTTGAACTAATGCGAAGCCTGAGCTAACGCGCAAGGCACTCCGTCTTCTCGCGGATGACATCGTGGGAACCTACTCACGGAGCAGATCAGGTGCGAGCAGAAAGGCCATCACGAATTCTCTATTTCCTTTTTGTGAGCTGCGCCTGGCCTTGAGCACTTTAATACGTCTTCGCCTTGCGGGACAGAACTTGAAAAACTACAAGACATCCACAACCGTACCTACTGAATTGAGATATTGCATCCTGCATATTTTAAGCCCATCAGGTAGACCAATAAGGTAGATGGCCCCACGCGTAGCAGGCTTACAAATCAACGCGGGTACTGCTACGTTTCATGAAAGCGACTGGCCTCAGCGACAGATTATAGGCGTGAAGCTATAGACATCCGCACGCATTCACACCGATAGTACCTTCTTCCCTCCCTCTCCTTTTTCCCTTAAACCCGTTCCCCTGTGTAGGGTAGCAAACCGGACGTGCGTCTGGTTGACCTCCCCAGCTTTCCTTCCTTCCTTTTCATCCTCCGCCTCTTGCTCGGGGTAGACCCAACACTTGCGCAAAAGAAAATTGGTGGGTTGGTTCTAAGACTGACGACTAAGAACAGTCTAGTATGCTCTCTGCGTGACCGGACTTCTGCAGCGGCTGAGCACTCAAGACCGTGTTTTATATCTCTTGAGGCACTTAAGTCATAACATAAAACGATTTCCTTTCAACGCTTTCGGGCTTCGCTGGCGCTACACTTTTTGCGTCACTGCTTGTCTGGTTTCATGTTACTAGATTGGAAGGTTTCATAAACACCGCCGTTTTACCATTCTCTAAGGCGACACGATTTAGCTTTACCGCAATGAGATAAATTGAACTACTATAGGTAAAGGGACTGAAGTTCGGCTGCCGTTCTTCCAAAAAGAAGAAAAGAAAGAGAATCTGAAGAAACTTAGAACATGCTACGCGATGGTTGAGCCACCCGTGATGACAGAGTTTCACTTCGACCCTATTTCGTATAATGAACATTAACTCAGGTGGGCGAACATTCTCGTAGACTAAGAGCGAAAAGTGCTCCTAATTTCCTATTTGTAGAAGAAGAATCTTGGTACGGCATGAGTGTTAGAGTCCATGTTTTTTTTTCTTCTCTTGCAGCGCAAGTTTCTCCGCTTCAGCAATTTTCTCAGAGAGACGTACTTGATGTATTTGTTTGGAACTTTTCTGCCCATAAAGCAGAAAACACGGTGCAGGTATAACGAGAACACTAAAGTCGCTAAAGTGCTTCGACATCTTCGAAATCTTGTCCCAGATGTGTACAGTCAAATGTGTCCACTGAGAAAAATACAAGCATATCGGCGAATTGACACTGCAGTTATTTCGTGAATTTGCGCTAAGTTTCCACCCACCTCAAGCGGCGTTCAAAGTACGCGGAGAGTGCGCTTACCTTTGCTCCTGTACGTTTCTCAGTAGAGTAGGAACATTGCAACCCTGATACGTGATGCTAGTCCTGCTTTTGTCCTACTTTACTGAAGCGGTGTGCATGATTCCTTGTTGGTATTTTTTTGCTTCACTTCTCTTCCTTTTGTTCTGTTCGGCGAGCTTCAGCATAAGCGGGTACATTGACTCCCTCTGCGGCAATTTTCTCTGTGCATAATTACTTGCATCTCTCCTCCACCAAGCCAGAAAAAAGAGACACGCATCGAAACAGGCCAAATGCCCGAAACACAAATCCCGGCCACTGTCACTGCGACAGACACAGCACAAAGCTGCGCAACGTCGTTAAGGGTTCGTGGGCAACTGCCCGATGGGGCTATAGTAGCTACGCGTATAACGTTCTCGCTTGGTTTTCGCTTCTCGGCGCCCTGCTTTTCATCGCTGCCTGAGAAAGGCTCGCCGCGCGATCAGGCTGACTGCAGGCGTTGCCCCCTCACCTGCGGCAAGGATAAAATGTCGCTCACATACAGAGCGTACGAGGGAGAGGAAAGTTAAAAGCAAGAGGCCTTATTTTTTTATGTGCGTGTGTGCATGCATGTGTGTGCCTGTGTGTCTGTGCGAACGACCAACTTCGATAATAAACTCCTGGGAAGCCGGATGCAGCAGCACGGGCTATTTGAGCGCTGCGAAGGACGTTAAAAAACGAATGCTCTGTGCCCTTATCTCTACTGCACGCTTGGGTCCATTAGAAACGAGAGGTTCGATCCTTTTCTGCCGTCGCCGCTGCTGCAGTTGCACCCATCCGAGACACGAACGACTTTTCAAGCACTGCTATGGGCAGCTCGTAAACGACTGCCACGTATATTTTTAGCGGTAGACGATGGAAAGCAATTTTGGCGCAATGGGCCAGAGGTCTGTTCTTTACCTGCGCTCGTTTTGTGTAACGACGGTTTGATCAAGAGCTGTTCTTTATTGTTGAGAATAGTTTGCGTCTCGGCTAGACGTCGGCTCATGCCCCGATTAATTCGCAGGTCACACCCAACTGCCACAACAAAAGAAACACACCTACTGAATGCCCCACACCTTTCAAAGGGCTCGCACATGAGGAGCGGTATGTTAAACGTGAGACCTCCAACGGCATTGCGCAGTTCATTTTGCTAATCAAAGCACATTTATCTAAGATCCCACGCGCCCTTGCATCGCTTTCGCTGCGTTTATTTTAGTGTCATTGGGCTGCTGAGCACGAGGTCGCGGGATCTAATCCCGGCCACGGCGGCCGCCTTTCGATGGGGGCGAAATGCGAAAACACCCGTGTGCTTAGATTTAGGTGCACGTTAAAGAACCCCAGGTGGTCCAAATTTCCGGAGTCCTCCACTACGGCGTGCCTCATAATCAGAAAGTGGTTTTGGCACGTAAAACCCCATAATTTAATTTTAATTTTAGTGTCAGTTGTTGTTCCTAACCTGCAGCTATCATAGATATAATCGTAGACGTTTGCCTGGCTCGATACAAAAGTCTACCATGCGTGCGCTAAATACAAATGCCACGCTTTGCCTGCGGAAAAATTACAGCTTTTTATTTGAACTCGTAAACGCCTCGTACAACTTGCACTTGCGCTATTGTAGTGACATATGAACCGTGCAAATAAAGATTTTCAGGAAATGGCGTTTGTAAGAGACTACTTGGTCTCTGGGACTATTTGGATTATGTGGTAAACGCAGAAACGCGCTGTTTTCGCTTTCAGGGTGAATTATTATTCGCCGCTGATTCAACGGATTTCAGTCGAAAGAGCAATCGGGACGTTACTGCTTCTTAAAATTTACGTACCGGCTTATTTTAGCCTGATGGCGGTGAGCGAATACTACAATTCGGTGCGTGTCCATCATCTGATGAAGCGATACCCAATTACGCTTACTTTTATTTTTTCTCGTAAAAGCAGATAGCTCTTACCACCTCAGTACTGTTAATGTATCATGATGATGGTTATGTGAGAGCGATTTGTCGGTAACATTGATTTCAATGCCATTAAAGATGTGTCTTCGTAGTTTTCACTGCCCCTTGCAACCATCAGTTCTTCTGAGAATGCAAGAGACCGTTATAGTACCCAGAGATTCATAGCATCGAGTACAATCAGAGCTATATACGCGAAGGTCTGCCCATTTGACTACGCTATTATTATATTAGCTTATCAGCCACTGAATTAATTATTAGTTCACAGAAAGGATAGAAGTATAATTAGTCTTGCACCCAAAGTGCCTTGGTGTGTTGCGCTTCAACGAATGTGCAGTCGGTTAAGCATATTTCGATATGCGTTACGTGCTGACAAGAAAGTGTGCAGTGAAACACCTCTTTAATTACTGTACTCGCCGCAACATAGGAAAGCATGCTTACACATGAGACGTTCTCGATCTATTGTCATAACTGCGTGCGCAGTCCACTGCGACTGCGCGTACGTACGAGCCCTGAATAGTCGTCTCCTCCTGCTAATGAAAGGCCCATTACCGGATGTTCGTTAAAAGAAGCATGACAGTGGGGCGGCACGAGCCCACTTAATTGCTCATAGCTCACTTACGCTTGTAATTTTTCATATAGCGTTCAGGTCGGAGCTAAACATCTGTATTTATCGCCTTATGAAGTTGCTTCTTTTCATTTTCTTACTACCATTTTTTTATATTGTTTCTGCTATGCGAAAAGGAGTAGCCATCACCATTATAGGGCGACTAAATCTCTTTCTTTTATTTTAATTCAAGTAACCAAATTTTATTTTTTTGCACAGCTGAGATATCCCAATCTGTAAAAATACTCGTTCATCTGTGACACAACCAGCAATTCGCGTAAAGGCACTGCTTGCAGAACACGGGAAGTCGCGTCCACCCTTGCTGGCACTGCAGTGTTCGTTGATATTGCATAATGTCGGAGGATGCGTTTTTAGTTGTACCACGCCACACTTCGCTTCATGTGTGCAATGTGTTACCATATTCAGTCAAAGAGTTCGCACAATTCTGTTCCCCTTTTGCGATGATTCAGGCATTCGGCTCCACTCAGAAGGCGTCGTATGGCGTGCAACGACACCTCTTTCGTGCTCGGCCACTTAAGCTCATTAAACTGTCTACAGTTTATAGTACACTACAGCGGCGACCGTCCACAGAAATGCGGTACATGCTCTGTGCCAGACGCCTGGCGCCCAATCTCGGGGGTCGTGCGCTCAGCGTAGGAGTAACTGAACGGGCGTCAGAGTTCAGAAAATCGAATCTCCCCAAAAAAACATCGTTATCAATTAGGATTTGATTGATATTTGGAAAATACTTATTTCGGAACATATCCGGCAAACTTAAAACTATGTGCTAATAAAACTCTAGGTTTCCGCGGGCATTTGGTTAAATTTAATTGGTGACCCGGTGAAGTAACCAAACCGCCCAGGAACCTAGAATTTTGATTTCACGTACTTGACGTTTGCTGGATATATTTCGAAATAAGTCGTTTTCATATAATAATAAAATTTTTAACTAATAGCTAATGTTTCTTGGAGAGGTTCAATTTTTGTAACTCCGATGTCCGTTCAGTTACGCGACGCCGAGCAGACGGCCACCGAGAGAGGACGCAACTAAAATCCCTCGATTATTTATCGTCATTTATCGACATACCGTCACTTTCTGAACTCTGCCGCCGCCACGCGGCCTCCACGCCTCCTCCTCGCCCCTTTTGCATCCTCTCGATGGGAAACGGTTTTGCGCCCGTATTTCTGCACGACGATTGCCCTCCCTACCATTGCCCTTGGAAACGAGCGGGTCTTGCGTTTTTCTTTTTCATTGCAGCCATTTTTCTCCTTAGCTCGGCTGGATGCACCGATGTGCTAGCGCTATGCCGTGATGTTGCGCATATAACTGCAGCAAGAAGCCTGAAACTGGTTATGCAGTTTTTATGATACCACAAGGAAATCGCAACTGCTTGCGGATCAAGCAGTGGCTGCAGAACACTGGCCGAAAGAACTTTGTTCCGACGAAGAATAGTGTTGTTTGCGAGATAAGGCACCTTTCTTATTGCTCGTATCATAGCATCCCCTAAAGCTGAATTTTTTTCATTCTTCCGGCCTGCTCATCAGCGTTTTTGCCGCGACAATTTGTAAACTGCATAAGAATGTGGTAGTCCTCAGTGTACTGATTATTTTGATGGGACTGCATCGCGTCGCACGTCGTCAACTCTTATTCAGTCAGACATGCCGCACTATATGCACTGCTTTCCGCTGTGAACGATATAATGCGCGAAGACAGAGCCTCTCGATCTCATTTTTCGCGATTTTTATGATCCGTTGCCTGTTCTGCTGAAAATCGATACAGCGGCTTGTAGAGGAGCTTCCTTCCCTCTTGCTTCGATGTGTGCGTCAGTCACTTAAATACAATGAATGCAGGTCTTGAAAAAAAATTCATAGCAAGTATACCCGTGGTATTGCGAGTGATGAACGCCGGCTAGTCCACATTGCGTTTTTTTTTTTTTCAGTGTTGAATTTGCTTTGGATTGGGCTACCACGGACGCATGAGTGGATGAGGTAATTGTTTTTCTCACGGATGCAGGCAATGTGCAAGGGGTGTTCACAGGATCGCGCACGCTTGCTCGCAGTGAAATTGCGCAACCTTCCTATCCAGTTTAGAGACCACAGCGCGGGAGCTACTTTCATATGAGAAGACAAACACATGGACGGACGTTGCACTCGCGTCTAATTCATTATAAGAAGGCACGCTGAATACAACATTTGCGGTGGACATGCGCGCACAGGCAAGAAAACGCTTCAAACACAGAGGGATGTGACACAAGCAACACTAGATCAGATAACCTAAAGCATCGTGTTATCACGTGGCGGAAACAAATGTCTGGAGCATAGAAGTCGCCTCGAAGCACCTTTTACATCAGTATGCCCCATTCATACGGCTTTAAGAAGATAC
This sequence comes from Dermacentor albipictus, assembly GCF_038994185.2. Classification (NCBI taxonomy): domain Eukaryota; kingdom Metazoa; phylum Arthropoda; class Arachnida; order Ixodida; family Ixodidae; genus Dermacentor; species Dermacentor albipictus. The sequence continues at coordinate 260,351,391 of NC_091821.1, read as the reverse complement.
CAGCCTCCTCACATACGTTACCTTCAGCATTTCCGACGCTATTATCAGCGTATTATTACGATATGCTCAAGCGATGCTCAAGGAATGAGCCGCCGCGAGAACGACGACGAAGTTTCGGTGTACTTGGTAGAGCATTAGAGAGTTTTAGCAGAGCGTTTACGGTCCGCTCCACTCAGACCGGCCTATCACAACAATTGGCACGCAGGCGCTCAGCAAAACGCTACCGGGAACACTGGCGCGCGTGCGCACAGCACACATAGCGGCAGCGGAACGTGGGACGCTGACCACGTTCCGCTAGGAACCTGATTTAGCGGTGCGTCAGGGGGCGTGTCGATGCTTTCGTAATCGTTTTACCGCCAAGCTGAGAGCACGTCAGTGGCGTCTCTGGGAGACGCGCTTGCTAGATAAGCGAAATCAATGCATTCTATGCAGCCACCGGCGCGCGTGAAACGTGTGCGGAGCGGAGCGCAAGCAAACGCTCTGCTAAAACTGTCTATTAAGTCGTAACTTCTCAATTCCGAGCTTGCTCAAAAATACAGGCATGAATTGGTCCTCGTTGAAATGGTCCTACAACAAGTAACTTCAGTTAGACTGCTTCGAAGTCACTTCGGCTGATACTATACTTCGTTTCACAAGCTGTTTGCAGCGCTGTGGAAGTTAAGGGCCTCTTAGCCAATCAAGGCTGCAGGAGCACAGCAAATAGTCCGTCAAATATTTGGGTGGTTTAGGACTAGATTTAAAACATTAACCACAACAATTTTAAACACTCCGCAGTGGCAATTTTAAAGTATAGAGAGCGCTTTCACTGACAGCGCGACAAGGTGGCGGAATTCTTGAAAGCGTGGCGCTACTTTACGAAGTTTTAAGGGGCTTTAACACACACAACATATTTAACTGCGCATTCAAAACCGGTCGCAGTCAAATATACAGCAAGATTCTGGCTTTCTCTTCAGATGTCCATCGAGCCCGGGGTTCAGCATGTTACCTTATGCGAGCAGTACGTCGTCCAGATGGTTTACGGAGCACGCAAATGCAGTTCGTGTTCATTAAAACAAGGGCAGTGGCAGAGCAGCTTGTGATCTCATCGCTATCACCAACATTGCATGAAGCACTGTTCATCACGTGGATATAAAAGCAGTAGGCGTCTGTAAACGCGACGCTCAGCCAAAAACGGCTCAGTAAAGTCGCTTCGCAACCAAATAAACCCGGCGGTAGTCGAAGGCACGACGGAGGACCAGGTTAGTGCAAATGGGAGTAGGCATATCCGATTGTATTTCTCGGTTATAATGTAGTGCGACGAGCAAGTAGGCAACGTTGCCGTGCTGCATTAGGCCTACACAAAGGCAAGGTCACTAGCTCCACTTGTTGGTGGGCGGAGGATTCGCAAGTTATGAAATCTAAGAGGCGCTGCATATATGACCATTCAAAGGGTATTTTGGAAGCCAAAAGTGAAAATAAAGCAAATCATTTCTGAAAAAAACAACACGCAGGTTTTTCTTTCTTTCTTTCTGTGCAGTTTTCCATTTTCTTAATGCAAGTCATTTAGCATTAGAAAAGCTTCTATACTGCTTGCAAAAAAAAAAAAATTATGAAAGCCCTCGCTCGCTGCGCAAGCCGGTTCATCATGGGCCAAGCGCGCACTACGCAAAGGGCTCAAAGTTTAGGCCGCTGTTATCGTGAATGCAGCAGCGCTCACTTCCGATTTCGTCGGGAGTGGAGACACTCGCAATTTCCCCAGTTTCAATCAGTACGGGGCGAGTACTTGTTATAAATGGTCCGTGCGCTAAGAAAATGTCGTAAGACATTTGTCGCAACACCTTCCGTTTCATAAAAAGCCGAAGCCTTTGTGTTGGTACGTCGAGCCAATGCAGAAACTTGAGCTGGGTTGGAATCGATGGTTCTTAAGACCGAAAAGGAGCTGACCGAGCATGCTCTAACTGTTTAGCTTGCGCCGAGCGAGAAATTTTCGGCTGAGTCGGCAAGATAAGTGTATCACAAGTTCGACAAAATAAGCGCCAGCCACCTGCTTTGTTTTCTTTTTTTTCTTACGTCGCCCAGTGCTTTCTTTTGATTCCCGCGTAGGTCCAATGGCAAGCACAGTCTGAGCGAAGTTGATTACGGCCTCTACGAGCTTCCGCTTAGCGACGACGGTGCAGTTTTGCGACTTCAATGCTGTCATTCTGTACGGCTTGCCGTTAGCAAATCCGAACAGGAGCCAAGATAGCACCTTCTTCGCTACACAAGTATGACAATTGTCTGGGCGTCGCTGGTCATGTCACTATGCCGGAAACGACTAGATAACGTTGCGGCACGTATATGAAGTTGAAATATTGTTTGAGTGCCTTTAGAGCGAGACTGTTTCTCAACAAGGGAACAGTGCCAGCGGCGGCAAAAGCATCTATACGTGCATGTATAGCTCTTGCAGTTCACGTTGCTTTCTCTTTTGCCCATCCACTGAGTGTGCTGTGATTTGCCAAGCACATGAACGTGTCTGCGCTTTGGTCCGTACATTGACCCTTTGAATTAATGACGAAGACGCCGGTTAGTCGCAATACAGGTAATGTGCAGAGGCAAGTTGACAGGAAATGACAGCCGGAAATTGGACTTGAGCAAGCAAGGAAGGCCAGAGACGTCATTTCACTCCTTACACGTGGCAGTCCGCCGAGCAACGTATTCTCTTCCAGACAGCAAGCGTAATGACACATCCACGTGCCACGCAGACAACCTGCACAGAGTAAAAAAGACGGAGGCTGTCTGCAAATGCAGGTAGTTTTGATTACCACGGCTGCTACTAGAGCAAGATATTTTGATGCGCCGGCTACATGAAGGGTGCTGTTCTGGACACTGTCAAACGCCGCCGGGTTGACGTTTTCAGTCGATCAGAGAAGGCGCACTCTTCCTATGAGCCAATCAAAGATGACAAGATGGCGAACTTCAGAACATGGCGAAATTTCCCAGAAAACCACCCTCTGGCGTCACCTTAGGAAAACGAAGCTGTCGTAGCGCTTCCTGAGGTGCGTGAATGAACTTGAGGTGGTGCCTCCACCACAACAGGCCCCCAGGACGTCGTAGCGCAGCCCGTTCCGCCGTCCACTGCACTGGAGCTGGCCGGCTGCCTTTGCGTAAAAGTTGTGACGCTGAACTTTTAGTTGAGAGCTTTGTAGCGGATGATGATCGGCCTAATCTTACCATTTCTGTCCACCAGAGGCTTGAAGCTGCCAGCATTGTTGAGTTTATTGAAGGTGGTGGAGAAGGGCCATGGTTTTCTGTTGTGGTCATTGTTTCTTGCGCGGTCAATCGAGCACTCGGCTAACGTCTACTCGAAGCATTTTTTCCATGATTTGGCTTTCTCACGTGTGCTGATGCGTTGTACAATACAAATCGGACTTGCAGTGTGTCCTCATTATGGGATAAAATTTGCTGAAACAACTAAGTTCGTCACCCCGTTTGTAAGAATGTGTCCAAGCGTGACATCGTACACATAGAAAGAAGGGAGAAAACAGAGAAATAAAGTTGCGAGGTAGAGGGTACGAGGCGAGATAATTAGTCAAGAGCTCCGTATAAACAGCTTGGTCTACGGACAGTCCCCTTACAAATATAGCAATCGCGAGGTCTTGACAATCAGTGCTAATGCGCAGTCTCACTTGAAAACTTGTGGAAATCGGTACGGACATCTAGCCCGCGCTAGTTACATGTATTGGCATCTAGGCGCAACAACACAATAGCTCTGGTATACAGGGTGTCCCAGCTAACTTTAGCCAGAGTTTAAAACTATGCGAATGTAACGTAGCTATACAGAACCAAGCTAATGTTGTCTGCCATCGCTTGGAGATACTTAGACTATTTTTTCAATTCCGCTTACTTAGATAATTAGTCTTAATTATTAAATGAACTTCTCAAGTATGATATCTAGATGAAAAGTGTCGATGAGAAAACTGTAGAACATGAAAAACTCCCGATACAGCTTTCTGTTCCTCAATACGTGCTACATATAAGTGTTTTCCGAGCGTGAAAGAAGCCCGCGAATACACGCAAAGTTCAAAAGGCGCTGCGCGACTGGAACGGAGACAAAGAAACACAAACCACAACACAAGCGCTTGTGTTGGGGTTTGCGTTTCTTTGTTTCCGTCCCAGTCACGCTGTGCCTTTTGAACAGCCGTGAACCAACTCGCCCAAATTAAAGTTTTACATGCTAAGTGCCTCGAGCGGCCAGTCGCGCGAAAATTTTGGGTGCATTTGCGGGATGCTTTCACGCTCGAAAAAAAAAACACTTTTACGTCACATGTATTCAGCAACAGAAAGCTGTGTTGGGAGTTTTTCATATTGCTCTACGCTTTTCTCATTGACACTTTCATCTAATTCTAATGTTTGACAAGTGTATCAATTAATTAAGACTAATTATGTAATTAGGCGGAATGAAAAATATAGTTTGAGTATCTACAAGCCACGGCAAACAGCATTACCTTTGTTCTATCCAGCTACGTGGCATTTGCAAATTTTCTAACTCTGGCAAAAGTTAGCTGGGACACCCCGTATAGTTTCATTGAATGATTTTTTCGAAGACTGCTGAGATACTCCAGTGTCTTGACATTGTAACACGATGCAATTTACACAAGCCAGTAAGCTACATAGGGGTGCTCTGGAAACGCATCAGGAGCTCGCAAATATTACCGAGAACATTACTAAAAAAATAGAGCAGGATATTCTGCCCCGGCGCCCTCCGTGAAGAGGCAAGGTAGTGGTTCTGTTTACTACTAGAGTTGACCCCTTTATTTCCGCCATCCTGCAGCCCTTTCAGTCACTGCAATGCACCAGCGTCTAGGTTTCTGCGGAGCACAACTCGTGCTTTGTTGTCATGTCGGAAGCGCGTTTGAATACACTGCCGTCATCAGCAAAGTTGTCCTTCCGTGTCGTCTTCTATAACAGCAAGCCTCTTGATTTTCAACCGCGTTACTTGTACTTCCGCAGCTTGGAAATCTTCAGAAACTCATCCGAAACGCTCCGGTAAACCACGAAGAAGTAGTTTTGCAGCCGTCGCAACTCATAGCATGCTCGACGGAAGCACAACACACTTCCGGCTTCGTCAACGCTCTTCTGAAACTGAAAGCCTGTGTTACCGACGCAGTTATTCTCGTTTGAAATAAGCACAGCGCGGAATACCGCGTCCAAACAAAGGCAAGACATGACCGTGACCTCCAGCAATGTTTATTCCCGTTCCATAATGCATATTTAGCATGAAATTGTGTGCAAAAGCGCGCATTATTATTATTATTATTATTGGATGGATGTGGTGTTTTGTGGCACAAGGGCCAAGTGTGGCCAAAGAGTGCCAGGATTATTATTATTATTATTATTATTATTATTATTATTATTATTATTATTATTATTGTAGCGTTCCTAACTAGAACGGCAACAGAAATGACATCATTTAAGTGAGACGGGTGTCGTCCGCCATTTTATTCCAACTTCTTCCTTCTCACTTCTCCCCTAGCACCTTCCTTCGTCTTCTTTCATGCGTCCAGCGCAGACCGCTTCACTCTTCCGGATTTCTTTTAATTACACCTCCTGGGGTAATACTTGAATACGTTTCCAATAGCGGCGCACTCCGTTTGGCCCGAGGCTCCGGCGTACCAGACATTCTTCAATATTCCATGCTGGCATGCAGTCTTAATAACTTGAAATGGTCCGCAATATTTTGAATTTGAGGGCACAGCTCCTTTCCTTACAAGGACATAGTCTCCAGGCTGTATGTCCGGTGTCTGGCTACTGTGCCTTTTATCAAAGTTTCGCTTCATGCGGCGCTTGTAGATCTCCTGTTCTTTGACAGTTTTCCTTACCTCCGCAAGTTCGAGGTTCTCTAGGAGACCTAGCTCACGATCTGCAGGAAGTATGGACGCTGTACCTGAAGTTACAAAATGAGGGCTGCAGCCTAAACTCGTGGTGTATGATCTGTTGTGATGCTTCACAGCGGCCTCGAGACAACACTTCCAGCCACCGGCAAAGTCTGGATACATCTTCAGATACTGTTTGATGTCTCGTATGGCACGTTCCGCTAGGCCGTTTGCTGCCGGGTGGTATGGAGAAGAATACTTTATCATGATGCCGTGCTCCTGGGCCCACTTTGATAATTTGGCACTCCGAAAAGCCGGCCCGTTGTCGCAGACGAGCGTCTTTGTGTGTTTAAAACACTCAGCTTTGAGGAGGTCTATTACGCTGTTTGCGTCTTCTTTGCCAGCTTTAGCCGCAATCGTCCGTGTGCACTCATCTATGGAGAGCAAGAAAGCTTGCGTTCGCTTGACTCCTTCCCCCTTCTTTTTGAGCTCCGCGAAGTCCAAATGAATTACTTCGAACGGGATGCTTGAATATTCAGGGTTTGTCATAACGTCTGTCGATTGCTTGAATTTAACTTTGTTCACCTGGCAGAGGTGGCATGTGCGGATGTAATGGCTGATGTCGTTTTTCATGCCCGGCCATGTGAATCTCATGAGCAATTTCTTATAAGTGCGCCAGAAGCCATCATGTCCACCCGATTCAGGGGTGTCGTGGTATAGATGAAGAATCCTTGGAATCATAGTTGGTGGTACGTGATACCTTCCATTGATAAACTGGAGCTCTTCTGTACCTTCCCATAGCTTAATATGATTGATTGTATCTGGATTATTGCTTGATTCCTGTACAAGTAATCTTGATAGTGCGTCAGCGTCAGTGAGGAGTGGGCCAGGACGGTGCGAAATTACGAAATCAAATTGTTGCAGATAGTTCACCCATCTAGCAATGCGGCCTCTTGGCTGGGCCATGCTCAGAAGTTGAGTCAATGCTTGATGGTCCGTGAAAAGTATGAATTTGGCACCTTCCAGGTAAGTACGAAAGTACTGCACAGCTTTTAAGACGGCCAGAGCTTCCTTTTCTGTGGTACAGTAATTGATTTCGGCGGGTTTCAGGGTATAGCTGTAGTACCCCACGACGTAGTGTTTGGTTTGATCAGCTTGTTTGGATAGCTTCTGGTATAGAACTGCACCGGTAGCATAATGTGATGCGTCCGTGTTCAGCACGAAAGGCAAGGAAAAATCCGGTATTCGCAAGATGGGGTCCGACGATATTAGTTTTACAAGCTCACGATAGACAGCTTCGCACTTCTCGTCCCAATGAAAAGACACGTCTTTCTGAGTTAAACGTGTGAGGCACCTTGTTCTCAGTGCGTAGTCTTTGATAAACGCCCGGAAGTGTCCTGCAAGGCCAAGAAAAACGCGCAGGGAGTGCACACCATAAGGCTTTACCAGCTTGGAGATTCTCTCAACCGATTCTTGCTTGGTGCTTTTAGTCTGTCCATCAAACACCCTGCCAAGAAATACTACGGTATCTTGAAAGAACGCACTTTTCTTGAAGTTGACTTTGAGTTGGGCAAGACTGAGGGCATGAAGAACTTTTGAAAGATGACTACGGTGTTCGTCCTTTGTCTTTGAGTAGATGATGATGTCGTCGATGTACACATTGCAAAATGTGCCCAGGTAAGGTTTCAGAATGTCCGTCATAATCTTCTGAAACCACGCAGGGGAGTTTTTCCAACCAAATGGTAGGCGGTTGTACTCAAACAAGTCAAATGGGGTTATGAACGCGGTGTACTTCTTCGTTTCTTCACTTAGTGGAATCTGCCAAAAGCCCTTGCAGAGATCTATTCGTGAAAACCAATGGCAACCACCGGTTTCGTCAATGATGTCGTCGATTCTCGGCATTGGATAAGGTATCAATTCAGTTTGACGATTGAGAGCCCGGTAGTCTGTGCAGAGGCGGAATGTCCCGTCTTCTTTAGGTGCAATAGTGATAGGAGAAGCAAATGGGGATACAGAAGGCCGGATGATACCTGCGTCTAACATTTCTTGCAACTCCTTTTTCAGCCACACCTTTTTATCTCTGGACATATTATAGGGGGTTCTACGAACCACCGTTTTATCTGCGAGCTCGAAAGGAACGACATGGGATTTCATTGCTGGAGGGTAGCTTCCTATGCATATAAGCTCTGGGTACTTAATTTTGATGTCTTCGTGGTGAAAAATTAGCCTTGATACACTAGGTTCTTCACCAGGGTCTTCTGTTCTTATCGTGTCTTCGGCCATTACCTTGTCATCCCAATAGAGGTTCATCTTAAGTTTTTTCATGTCTGGACGGGACAAAAGAAAATCGTAGGTGACATTGGGAATGGCCAATACGTCACTGGTAATAGCATTTCCTTGAAATTCAATAGCCAGGGTTACCCATTCGCTATGCATGGTCACTGATCCATCGTAGGCTTGGACACGCAATGTTCTACCAGCGTGCAGACGACTGGCATCCACTCGAGTCTTGTTGATAATAGATACCGAAGCTCCACTGTCAACGAGAGCCTTCACTTCAATGCCATCTACCTTAATGGGGGCGTACAATAAGCTTGACGACACCAAATATACTGTCTCACTGAAGCTCTTTTTCTGGGGCTTGTGATGCACGGTAGACAGATTATGTGGAAGTAGGTTGCCGTGAACTGCGGTAATTGGTTCTTCACCATCCTCACAGTCATGATTTACGCTTCCCAGAGATTTGTTTATGAAGCTGTGTTCACATTCAGTTGACGGCAACGACTCTAGATTGGAATCAAGTTGCTCTGTTCTACCATCTGGCTGTCTTCTCGATGTAATTCTTGGCACTGAGGTCTGTAGAAAGTTCAGAAGGTCATCAAACGTTCTTGGACCTTTGAGCTGGACATGACAACGGATCTCGATACACAACCCTTGCGTTATCAAAGCTACAACAGCAGAAGACGACAGCTTCGGTTCTGCAGAATACAACAGGCGACGCTTCTCAAGACAGTACTCAAGCAGAGAGCCACCTGTATAACTGAACCGCAGTGCCGCATCCCATCTTTCTACTGCGTTGCCTTCGAAAGCCCCTAAAAAGTTGCTTTTCCACAGTTCCCAACATGTTGTTCCATAATCCATGAGTTGCACGTCATACCATTTTCTGGCTATACCGCCCAAATAGCGGCGCATATGCAAAATCTTTGTGTCGTCGGAGTGCCACAGATTCTTGTCACAGGCGTGCTCGAAAAAACACAGCCAGTAGTGTGCATTTTGCGATTTTCCTTCAAAAACATCTGGTTCAACAATACTTCGTGCTGACTGCTCTCGACTAAGCGCTTGGACGAAAGTTCTCATTATTTCGATCTGTTGTATAATGTTCCTTTGCAGTTCCATAACACTTAAGTCTAGGCTCACCTTCCCGGCAGGCGTTTCCTCTTTGAGGGTGCCACGTCGTATGGGTTCCAGAACGAGTTCGCTCAGTGTCTGCAGTTGTAGATTCACTGTCACCGATCCTGTTTGCACGAGGGCTTGGCGGCTGATTGCAGCTTGTTGCAGTACCACGTTGATCAGCGCGGTAGAACTAACTTCAAGAGGAAGGTCCGTCGCTGGCTCACCGTGCACTTGGTATCGGGTGAACACAACAGACTCTGATGACGCCTGGTCGACGAAAAACGTCACCCACATCGCTGGTCTTCGAAAACTGTCGGCTGCGCCAAAATGTAGCGTTCCTAACTAGAACGGCAACAGAAATGACATCATCTAAGTGAGACGGGTGTCGTCCGCCATTTTATTCCAACTTCTTCCTTCTCACTTCTCCCCTAGCACCTTCCTTCGTCTTCTTTCATGCGTCCAGCGCAGACCGCTTCAATTATTATTATTATTATTATTATTATTATTATTATTATTGGTTTTAATACACCTGGAATTGATTGGTAAGATTGGTACACGCAGCCTGCTGTTGGACTTTCTGTCCTTCTGTTCCGCTTCAGCAGCATAAATTGATCGCCCATTCCTGCGACAATTGCCCCTCGAATGCTCACGTTATAGGTGCCCCTCGTACGGACATGTCCCTTGTGCGTTCCGACAAGTTTAACCCGTCGCAAAAGATAACTATCTCTGCGTCGGCCCTTAGCCAGAGTTCCTCCAGTGGCGTACACGAATCCTCTCGCTTTGCTTTCCAGCAGGGTCATCGTGATGGTTTATATTATTTATTCTCCACCTCCACTTTTTCATTGGTTACCAAAAAAAAAACGATATTGATGACCAAGTAGATCAGCTTACAGAGCACATTTTGAACAGCATGCGCAAATACATTCCCCTCTACAGACCTAAACGCTCTAAATATCCTCGCTGGTTCTCATCTGAACTAGTGCCCTAAAGTATGAAGATTGCGCGCAGTGAAAATTCAGAAGTTCGGTGCCTAATGAGTGAAGAAAATTCAGTTGTTTTTGTTTTAATGTTCCCTGCAAACGTCTCTATGAGCGAGATCATGACTCATACATTGCATTCTAGGAAAGGGGCGCCTCCGACCGGCCGGCGGAATTTCGGACGTACATCCGCAAACGCTCTAGTGCACGTTTATGGCGTTTCCTCCTGCTCGACTCTAGAGGAGCAGAAGTCCAAGCAACTGCGGAATTTTCTCCTGCCCAGTTCCCATTCTTATACAAAACTTCAGGCTTCAACGCTGGTGTCAGTCCGTAGCACACTATGGTTCCTACATATAGTGCTGTTGCTTGATGAAAAGGTCGTCAGTGAATGCCTTAAGCATTTGAAACCTTTCCTATCCTGTGGCCCTGATGACATACCCTATAACTGGCCCAGTATTGACTGCTATATTTAATAACTCTCTGAATACTTCCACTTTCCCTCACATATGGAAAACTTATTTAAGCCGATGTCTCCAATTATCGCCCTATTTCTCTTCTCTGTGCCACGTCTATGGTTTCCGAGCTTGCTCGTCACAACACATCGTTTTTTACTGTGAAGAAATCATTGATTCCTAATCAGTATGATTTGTCACCGGCCCCTCCACTATCACAAACCTCGCAAAACTTTCATGACACAAATCTTTGCGCCGGTACTTCAAAGAGGGCAAGTTGACACCATTTACGGTGACCTCAGCAAAGTTTTTGGTGTATTCAGCCACTCACTGCTTCTGATCAAGGTTACGCACTGTGATGTTGACTTGTCAGTTGTCGATCTCTTGGGCAGTTATCTTCTTGATAGACCATGTTATGTTGACATCAATGGCTAAACGTCTTCTTTTTATATGGCAACTAGCGGCGTCCATCAAGGATCAGTATTAGAATCACTGCTTTTTCTAATTTCTTTATAATGACGTTCATTCCGTTATCCGGAACTCTTCTTTCCTTCTATATGCCAATGACATAAAAAATTCTAAAGAAAATTCACACTGTTGATGACTGTCGCACCCTGCAGTCGGACCTACTTTTCTATATGGTCCAAGGATAATAACCTCTCCTTGAATGCAGCTAAGATCAAAGTCATGACTTTCACACGCAAGGCAGCAAGCATTTCTTTTTCTTATTCTGTAGATTCTGTACCGTTATGCAAAGTCTGCGAGATCAGTGATCTTGGTGTACTTTTCGATTCAACCTTACACTTTGTTGCTCGCACGAAACGCGTTGCTATGCAGGCGTTTAGTCTTGACTATCTTTACAGACTATCGAGAAAATTCTATTCTCCTACAACGTTCCGCAAGTTGTACACAACAATCTGTCTTCCTCAACTGGAATACGAGTCGGTCGTCTGGAATGGCTTTTCTAGATACAATGGGGACATTATAGATGGGGTTCAGAAAAAAAAATTATAAGCATATATCATCACCGCTTTGTTAACACGGACACTGGACCATGTTCTAGCATTGTTGGATTATTGTCATTGCGCTTACTTCGTTGCCGTCGTAATCGCGCTGACCTTCAATTTCTTTTCACACCCCTTCACTGTATCCTCACCTGTCGCGAACTCGTCAGTTATCTCATGCTTCGTATTCCGCGCAAGATCACCGGAGAACACAGATCTTTAACTTGCTTTACTCCTGCCTGTTATCACCAACACTCATCCGTCCACAGAATACGTCTTCATAACGCTTGTTTTCGCGATTTCGGTATTTTTTATAACTCTCTGTTATTGTTCTTTTCCGACCTTTGCAACCTTTGCATTGTTGCGTCACTGTACGCGCACACTTCTTTTCAGAATTGTTTTTTATTGTTCTTTTCACTTAAATGTTTCCCTGCAGTTCTTTGTTTATTTTGTGTATCTGTTTTGAGTGTATGCGCCAGCACTCAGACCTTATGGTTGGTTCCTGGGTACGGTAAATAAATAAATAATAATAATAATAATAATAATAATAATAATAATAATAATAATAATAATAATAATAATAATAATAATAATAATAATAATAATAATAATTATTATTATTATTATTATTATTATTATTATTGCTGTTGTTGTTAATAAATACTTTATTGAATGTTTGGTTATTATTGGTTTGAAGTAAAATATACAATTTGCAGAAAAGGAAAGACGCGAATGAGCGCGCAGGCTACTGCCACAAACTGCGCCGACTGCATGAACTGCCTGACTTTGTAATATTACTCCTATTAATTTGCGAGTAAACTGTCGGCTGTGCATAATAACCAACGCTTCGCAACGGTGAAAGAGGGCACGCAGTCGCGGCACTGAATTCCCAGGGGACCTAACACCGCATTATGCCCATTAGTGTGGCGTTCTCTTAAACACTCGTTTAGGCACCTGCCTGCCAGTGAACAGGGTAATGTATAACACAACCATGGTACAAGGCACAAAAAGTGTCCTGTGTTTCAGGGAACACGCACACGGACGAGCTGATGGAAAAGTGTGCACACACTTGATTGTCTCTCTGGAGCAGGGAGAACAACCTTTACGATAGCAGGGCTGCCCGACAGTTGTTGGCCCTGTAGGAAATGTCGGGTAGATGCGGTCGCGTATCGAGCCGACTCTTTTCAACGACCGTGCGCCGCTTTTGGGCGCTGTCGCCACGTCTGCTCTCTTCAAGCAGCTTTTCAGCTGCAGCGGAAATTAAGCCCTTCGGGTAAATCAACACATTGTAGACGGCTGAGTTGTGCTTCAAAATTGTGTTGCGTTAAGTGCGGTCATGACCCCCTGAAAGCATTTACAAAAAAAATGTTGATCATGTCTCTTTTGACAAGTTGTTAACGCGCTGTCTAAAAACAGCGGCTTTCCAGTTCTCGGTTGAAACAAGCAACATTCATGTCCCCTGAAGTGACAGACCTCGAGGTCCGATGACAATAAAGGACTATTGGCAGGTAGGTTGTGTGTTAATTTTGACGGCAGAAAATATTTATCAAACACTTATACAATTTTACAGAGCGCATCCTCATAATAATCATCGGCACTATTATAAGCATGAAAAACAAAATTAACGAACCTGAATACTTTAATGACGAGAGGTCCAACAAGGCAATCTCTGATGTTACGGCCTCTATATGCAAGTTTAATGGCACTCAGTATTGGCGCCAAGCATGAGCCAATGAATACACCACTTTTTTAGACTCAATTTCTTTCGTTACTTCCAAGAAGCAAAGGCTGGCCTTAAATCTAACCTCCACTGTTCGAGAAAGCCGCTGACCAAGATCTCCGAAGCTTTCTGCAACACATTTGCCCCATAACTGTCAATCGTTATACACACAGAAGTAGCTTCGCATGTGGAAGAGAATAACGAACATTTTTTGCATCGAATAAGAAAGCATAAGAGTCTGATATCGGCGTATTAATCTCTTGCAAGAAACGGTAGTCTATGTTTGGCAAGCTACGTTTGTCTTCTAAAAACATTGCTAGAAATTTTTGCCACGTTTCTTCTTTTGTTGACGTGCATCTGTTCTCAGTAAGAGAAGGTGTAGTGAATGTATCGAATATATGGCATGTGGATTGTAGGACTGTATGGACTGTATAACGGTGAAACGCTATTCCCATAGATGAAGTTTTTTTTGGCGCAGTGCAGAGTGTACTGACCCGTTCAACTTTACTCGACGCCCACTGGGCCTTCGGAGCGCTGAAAGAAAGCTGAAGGAATGCGGCATACAAAGCAGTTTAACGCGTGCATGCACACAACCCCGGTAAGAAGCACCGATTGAAGTCAAAGCGCTGGTTTGACACGGACAAGAAAGACGAAAGGACGTGCGTACATCCTGTCGTCTCTCTTGTCCGTGTCAATCCAGCGCTATGACTTCAATTGATGCAACGAACCAACTAGCCAATGATGCAACGAATCAATCAATCAATCAATCAATCGATCAATCAATCAATCAATCAATCAATCAATCAATCAATCAATCAATCAATCAATGATAGGTGTTTATTAACGTGCCCAGGAACAACCGCGAGGGTCTTGGTGCTGCTACACACGGCAAAACAGTGTACAGGAAGAACAATGCAAGCTCACACACACACATACATACACACGCGCGCCCACATAAAGAAACGAATAATGATTTCGTGAATACATATTTTAACAGAGCATAAAACGTGTACACGAAGAGAATGCAAAGCAATAGTGGAGAAACAGTAAAAAGGATTACATAACGACGGACCGCATAACAGATATGGGAGTTTTTGTTCAGTTATTGAAATTCCTCTCCAACTCCTTTCAGGAAAATATTGAAGTTAGGCGTGAAGATATCCAGGCACTCTGAATGGGCGTTACATGTCGCCTGCACTCTAGATAGAGAGTCACAAAAATCTAAAGGCTGAAAGGCGCGCTGTTTCTTTGTGCCTTTCTGCGGAATGTTAAAGCACCCATTAGGAAGCAAGTGCGAGCAGCAGATTTTTCCATCTATTAATTTGTAAAGAAAAAGACAATCCGATTTCTTGCGTCTACAGGTGAGGGTAGGTGTCGTGAGGATCTGTGTTAGCTCTATGGGGATGAAAGGCTTTTGACAGAATCAATGTTTAAATATAGCTCTGAACTTTTTTTGCACATTTTCGAGAAGTTCAGAGTTTCACTTACATGTGCCGCCCCAAACAACGGAGGCGTACACCAGAACTGGAAGACATACGCTCTTATATAAAGTTACAAATGACCCAGGTTGCTTGAAGTATCTCGTCGCCCGACATACTGTGCCGAGCGTTCGAAGTGCACGCTGCTTCGTCTGTTGAGCGTGGGGCGATAAACTCAGAGAGCTATCGAAGTACACTCCAAGGTCCTTCGTTCCCTGAGCTCTTGGCATGAGAACATCTTTAACGCTATGGGAAAGTAAAGTCTTGTTAATCTTCCGCGTGAAGCTTACAACTTTCGTTTTTGATGTATTTATGTCCAGCTTGTTTTCAGCGCACAATGACGCAATATTTGTTAGGACCTTCTGAAGAGCGGCGCGATCATTAACATTTTTTACCGCTTTGAAAAGTTTCGTGTCATCGGCATGTAACAAAATTGAAGAGCTTTGAATGACTGCCGGAACGTCGTTAACAAACACCGAGGAAAGAAGAGGGCCCAGGCCAGGCCCTTGAGGAGCTCCCCTTGTGACTGCATGAAGTTCTGACGACCGATCATGTACGCTAGCGTAGCAGCACCGATCGCGTAGGTAGCTTCGGATCAGCGCTGTGTCAGGGTGGTGCAGATCTAGTTGTGTCAACTTATGAAGGAGTATTTTGTGGCATACGACATCAAACGCCTTACTGAGGTCAAAATAAATGATATCCAGCTGTCCTTTCTTATACACTGCTTGAGAGACATGCATCATCAAGCCAACGAGGTTGGTAGTAGTGGAGCGTCCCGATATGAATCCATGCTGCTGAGGAATGATAGCGTTTTCAATAGAGGATGAAATTATTGAGTGCAGAGTTTAGACGTTGCGCATAGGAGATGAATGGGCCTGTAGTTACCCACAGCAGTGTTTACCCCTGATTTAAAGACGGGAACGACCCGCGCTGTTTTCCAAGCCTTTGGAAATGCGTTCTTCTTCAAAGCAGAGTTAAACATACAAGTAAACACTGGAACAAGCAAGGAGCCGTACGTCTTAATCAAAGCAGGTGGAATGACATCAGGACCACACGAAAAAGACAGTTTTAGGCGTTTGATGATCTTAAAGACAACTTCATCTGCGACCGATAGACTTGAATCCAGGGAAGGGTGATTGGAAAGCCCATTAACTCCGTCACTGTACCCTCCACCGTACACAGACCCGAAGTGCAGGGCGAAGTCGCCCGTGACATCTGGGACAGGTTGGCTGTCGCCAGTAAGTAGAGAGTTATCTTGTTTCATATTGTTGGATGAGTGTTCCCGAACGCGTCTCCAAAAAGACGTCGCTTTTAAAATCTATATTCTATATGCCAGTGTTTCGGATTTGTACGCTGTAGTAGTAGTAGTAATAATAATAATAATAATAATAATAACAATAATAATAATAATAATAATGCGGTTTTACCTCCTAGCGGCGTGCACGTCCGAGTAAATTGTGGCCACCTGGAGTTCTTCAACGTGCGCCAAAGTTTGAACATTTTTGCAAAACGAGCAGTAAAGTTATTTCGCAACAAAGGTTGCTTCCCTTTGGCACCAGCTGCCTCGGATTCTCGCTTGTCATTCCACTCATAAACTCATCGCAGGGAATTCCCGTTATAACCAATCAACTCATACTGTATTCCTTGTTGTAGTATATGTAGCAACAGCAGCAGGTTGTGTGCACTCTTCTATGAACGAGCTTGTTTCCGCGTGTGGATCCGCAGAAAATGAGTCCATTAACTGTAGTGTATCCATACGTATATGCTGTGCAGATCAAGCAGCAATACACACACACACACACACAGATATATATATATATATATATATATATATATATATATATATATATATATATATATATATATATATATATATATATATATATAGCGCAAGAGAGGTGATTGGAATGATATGCTCGAATCGCTGCATGATGCTCAGTGGGAGCAGACATAGATTCCTTTATTATATGTAAATATAAGGATCCACTGTTTACTATCACAGCAGATACAATAAATATGCGAGCACGGCCAGACGACAGGAAAGATGGACAAAAACGCGAAGTGGACAAGGACAGTTCTGAACCAGAACTTCATGCTCATCTCTCCCTGTTTGCTGTCTGCCGGCCGTACTCGTAATTTTCATGAACCAAATAGCCCAGCTTCAATTTCCTCTAACATACAACAAAGTTTTAGTCGGTCGTGGTTGCGCTTTGAAGTTTCATGTTTCTGCCGATCGTTCCAAACCTACGTCACAGATAGCATGGCATCTCGATGGTGTACAGTTCCGATTATTATCTTAATGTAAAAAGTCTCTGCCGTCTTTCTTTTCAAGCGAAATAAACGTATGATGTACCACTCTCAACAGACCACCTTCTGGGCCGACTTAATTGATCTAGGGAACTCCAAACAACACTAATACTGTTGCGACCGTTTTCTGCGCCAGAACCCACTTTCAGTGGGGATGTTGCGGAATTTTCATTACGTTATTATTAATGACGCGTTGTCGTCCTTGTTATGCACACTGGTGGCAAATACGGGTCGGGTAGCGACGAAAGGATATCCGTCGTGCATTGCGACGGTTTATGAGCAACGCGTTCGTGTCAGGGTGACAAGAGACGAATGTTTTGCTGTCACAGCCTGCACTTCCATTTTCTTCATGCCAGCTGCAATGCAAGGGTCTTATTGAACCTAGTCCCGCTGCTGACTTCTTTCGTGCTTCCCTTTTGTACTACCGCAATGTATGCACATTCGCCAAACAGGGCGGGCAGTGACTTAGATTGCTTCCGGTGCCTCCAGCGCATGCTCCTCTCTCAGCCAGTCGGAGGCAGTGATGAACGCTGCCATAATGAACCGCACGCATGCATTTCTTTGCGTCCATTACGTCCCACCATTACGACGGCCGCAGAACGTGCGAATGCCTTGCACGAATATGGATTTATCGCTACACTCGCGCTTGTCGCTTGCACGTCGCATATGCACTCTTCTCTAGAGTTGCAACGCCCCCTCCTCCTCCTCCCCCCCCCCCCCCCTGCTACGTCGCCTCCCCTGCGGATGTGCATACCGATGGCGCTAGCAGCGGCGTTGCACTTTATACACGCATCTGGACGTTGGTGGCGCGCGGCCTCGTGCTGCTGCGTTTAAGCTGCCGATAAGCGGCGTCCTTGGCCACTGCTCTCTAAATGTGCAGAGCGAGCGGCTTAAGGATTCCTTCGTACGTCAGCCGGATAAGTTTGCCAGAGCCGAGGGAATATGAGGCGCTTCGCGTCGCAAAGAGTGACACCGCGGTACATCAGGCACCCCGGGACGCTCAGAAGTGATCCACACCAATGCTAGGGCTGTTTTATGCGCTCCACTAACTTCGTCAGCGAAGATACGGCAGCGCAAGCGACCAAAAGCAAAGCATGAGCTTGCGACATCTGTGCTTGCGACATCTGAGCTTGCGTCGCCTCAACCGCTGAGTCGCATCGAAGAAAGGGAATAAGTCAAAGGGCATAACAGATGGGAGGATAAGTTGGGCTAATCAGTGGCCACATCTGCGCACACTATAGAGACAACTGCGTTTGCTCAAGAAGTTTGAGGACAACATTCCACTCATTTCAACGCCATGCTGCGTCTGCGAATATTAGTCGGCGTCACTTCCTGAGATAACCATTATCACTAGAATCAGGCATTTTAGCCAGAGTACGAATCGCTTAATTTTTAATTGGCCAAGGTAGAATGACGTTGTAATGGAGCCTAAAGTGCGTGCGTTAAGAGCAAGCTTTAGCTCAGGTGCTCCTATCTAAGTACATGTAAAAGGAGAATTTGTTTTTCTCGCCAACGACTCGACCGAACCTCACGAGGTTTGTTGCATTTAAAAGAAAAACCTAAAATTTAGTGATTTTTTGTCTCAAATTTTCGATTTAGGTCGTCTTCTTTTTTTGATAAAAATTGGCGAAAATCGCAAATTTTCAGAAAACGAAACTATCAAGTTTACAACTCCGGATCTCAGCAATGAAACATGGTATCACAATTCTGGGAATTGCATCTCATAGCACATCTGAAGCGGACAAAATTGATGTGTTACATATGATTCTCACAAAATTCAGTAATATGTAAATATAACTTTTGCAAAACCCTTGTACACAACGTAACAAATACATGTAATATATAATTTTACATATAGAATTTGTACACTTTGAATGATATAATGCAGGCCGTTTACAGAACCGCGATATCTGTTTTTAATGCGAGTTAATAATTTATAAACTTCGTGCGTCTATTTTTTCGAACTTTCGAATTTTTGAAAATGCTTTTACCAAATTCAGGCATAAATCGACATTCCGCTTCCAACAGTCGCTAGAATTTAACTTTTTCTCACTAATGGAGCAAATTTCATTAAAATTGGTCCAGGGGTTATCTAAGAAAATCGTTCTTGTGTTTTACACGTATTTGAATAGGACGCGTCTGAGTTGGGCCCGAGCTAAAGCTTCCTCTTAAAAATCGCTGCGCTATAAAGCGCACAATTAGTCTTATATGCCTCGGGCAATGGGCCCTTATAGTTGACCAAGCGCTCTCATTATTCGTGAAGCTCATATCAGGTGAAGAGCGAGTGGAACGGCTTGCTCATCACTGCGTGGCATATACGCTATCGATCTCCCAAGAAATGTCGAGTTGCTTGTACGACACAGTAGCATCCGATCTGCCTTAAAACTGTGTCCGAGAAATATTGTGAGTGTCGACGGAGGTCACGCCTGCGCATGTTCCTTAGAAGTGGCGTCGCGACCTTCAGTTCTTTCTCCGAGTGCATGTCGACCCGAGTTCATGCGTATACGTACGCGTATGCGCTTGACGGAACCATGTGTATCTCCACTTCTTTACAGTACTGGCGACTGTGCTGTAACAGCAAGCTTCTGCGAGTAAATATATTCGGTTTGTCTCTTACCGAGAGAAGCAGGACCAACAACAAGCACACGTGGTGGCGTCCATCGAGGCACTTTACGAGAGCTGCGCCGGCCAGCCTTGTTTCGTCGGCATCCTCCGGCGTGAGGGGCAAAGTGGACGCCACGCTGTTTGAATCGATCGTGCCCGAACAAACCTAATCAACGATGGACGCTGACAGAGGAAATCGAAGAGCCTAATTGGCGCCGAAGCGGAGTGGGTGACCCCTGCTCCTTGCGCGGCACCTTGTATAAGTGCCCGGAGGGGAGGTTTGCCGACAGGAAATGAGGCGCGTGCCATCATCGGCCAACTGTTTGGGTGCGAACTCTTTTCATCCTACGTCTTTACACCGGTCACTGCCTCACTCTCTGCATTCTCTCTCTTTTTCTCTTCAACTAAGGAGTAGCAGTTGCACTTGAAATCAATCTGCAAGGCTCGCAGTAGTGACAAGATTGTCGATGTTATGCGCATTCGCTCCTACAGGAAACACGAAGAGAACAGCACAGGAGGCGATTGCACGTTGTTTCGGAGGGGCTCCATCGGCGGTAAGAGCACAGGGAGAGAAGAAAAAAAGAATCTTCGTTGAGGCGCCTGTGTTTACCGGGTGAGTAAGATGGTGGAAGATCAAGCTCGTTACAGCCAAATGAATCGCCCGGGAAACCCATAGCTCTCCAATTCGCCCACGGTAAACAGAGGACATGATCCTTTCTATAGTTTAAAGTGGGAGAATATGGCATAATGTCTAGGAATAGCAGGGGAGGGTTGTTAGTAGAGTTTGCAGAACGGAATAATATGCGGATAATGAATACCTAATTCTTCCGCAAGCGGGATAGCCGAAAGTGGACGTGGAGGAGCCCGAATGGCGAGTCTAGAAATGAAATAGACTTCATCCTCTGCGCTAACCCTGGTATCATACAAAATATGGACGTGCTCGGCAAGGTGCGCTGCAGTGACCATAGGATGGTAAGAACACGAATTAGCCTAGACTTGAGGAGAGAACGGAAGAAACTGGTACATGAGAAGCCGATCAATGAGTTAGCGGTAAGAGGGAAAATAGAGTAATTTCGGATCAAGCTACAGAATAGGTATTCGGCTTTAACTCAGGAAGAGAAGCTTAGTGTTGAAGCAATGAAGGGCAATTTTATGGACATCATTAAAGACTGTGCGATAGAAGTCGGTGGTAACTTCGTTAGACAGGATACCAGTAAGCTATCGCAGGAGACGAAAGATCTGATTAAGAAACGCCGATGTGTGAAAGCCTCTAACCCTACAGCTAGAATAGAGCTGGCAGAACTTTCGAAGTTAATCAATAAATGTAAGACAGCTGACATAAGGAAGTATAATATGGATAGTATTGAACATGCTCTCAGGAAAGGAGGAAGCCTAAACGTAGTGAAGAAGAAAGTAGGAAAAGGCAAAAATCACATGTATGCGTTAAGAGACAAAGCCGGCAATATAGCGCATTATCAACTCGGTAATTAAGCCATCGATTACAGAATATACAATGCCAGACTTGAAAATCTTAGGAATATCTATGGAATCCGTAGTATCATCGTTTAACTCGTACTTCTGCATGATTGTTCACGCAATATCTAATAATGTACCTCTTCTTTCATCCATTACTTACCCAGAAAGGACGACAAACTCATTTGGTTTTGTGGACATTACAGCGGAGAAGATAGTGTCCGTAGTTAACGGCATGCCATTCAAACATTCTACTGGTGACGATGGAATATCCACAGTGGCCTTAAAGCATTGTATTGATATACTGTGCATGCCATTAGAAAAAATATACAATCTCTCTTTCTATACTGCAACCTAACCAGATTTGCTAAAGATCGCTAAGGTTATTCCAATTTACAAAAATGGGGACCATAACTTATTAGAAAACTACCATCCTATATCCGTCTTAAGTTGCTTAAACACTGTCTTTGAAAAATTTATCGCCCAACGAATCACTTCATTTGTTGAACGTGAATCCATTTTATCTTATTTCCAGCATGTTTTCGAGCTAAAAGATCGACAAGCACAGCGGTATTAGCTCTGTCTGACTACATAAATTCTATCTTGAACAACAACAAAAGTGTCCTAGGCATATTTCTAGATGTGAGAAAAGCGTTTGACACTGTGGATCATGACATACTGCTAAATAAGTTAGAATGCTATGGTTTCCGAAGTCTAACTCTTCAATTTTTCCGCAGCTATCTCAATAACAGAAAACAACTAGTTTCCATTGCAGATACCAAATCCGATGTTTCTGACATTGTTACGGGGGTCCCACAAGGCTCAGTACTAGGGCCAATATTTTTTTCTTTATTTGTAAGCGATCTTCCTGATACCTTAGAAACCTTCTCTGCTGTGATGTATGCAGACGACACTGTTCTACTTTGTGCGCTAGACTCCTTGGACAAAACATTTCAAGTGGCTAATAATGAACTTCGGAGTGTAAACCAGTGGTTCCCGTCAAATAAGCTAACTCCGAATATCAAGAAAACTAAATATATTCTCTTTACTTCTTCGTGGAAAGCACCACCAGAAGACTGTCGTTCGCTTTCTCTAAACCATAATATACTTGAGCGGGTGAGTTCAATTCTATACTTGGGTGTCACACTAGACGAGCATCTTCATTGGAAGCCTCACATTGCATTGCTGTGTAAAAAGTTGAGCAAGGCTTGTTTTATGCTGTGTAAATGCCGTGATTACTTCGAACCTGCAACTCTGAGAAAAATTTACTTTAGCATATTCCATAGCCATCTATCCTACTGTATTGCATCTTGGGGTAATACGTACGTTTCATATGTTGAACCTATCGTACTTCTTCAGAAAAGGGCCTTGCGATTTATGACTTTTTCGGACTACAATGCTAAATCAATGCCGCTGTTTCAAAGTTTAAATATACCGCCTTTTAATTTATTACTGAATCTTAAAACTATATTGCATACTCATAACAGCATAACCACGAACTGTTCTTTGAGTATATCAAATTTTTTACATTCCAGAAGCAATACACGCAGCACACTTAAGGGAAATTTTCTCTTGCCAAAAATGCATAATGTATATGGAAGGCGAAGGTTAAGCAACACTGGAGCACTCCTATGGAATAGCTTACCAACAGAAGTAAAAGAAGCAAAATGTTTTTCACTATCAGTGAAATCCCATTATCACTCATTACTATTATCTGCATAGTTTTCATCTGGATAGTGTACACATGTTTACCTTTTTCACTTGCAGTGTATAATTTACAAAATACAAATTCCTTTCTGTGGGTTTCTCGTATCTAATACACGTACCCTGCCTTGTGTTTTAAATGAATGTTTATGTATATATGATTTACTTATACTTCTTCGTATTGATGTTAAGATTGGGAATAATAACTAGCATGCATCCCAACTAGCCTTGAGCTACGGATCCATATGTCCTGTACAACATTTCCTGTGTACTTTCCTATTTTGAATAAACTTCAATTTCAATTTCAGTTTCAATCATTACTAATATGAATGAGATAGTTCAAGTGGCTGAGGAGTTCTATAGAGGTTTATACAGTACCAGTGGAACCCACGACGATAATGGAAGGGGGAATAGTGTAGAGGAATTTGACATCCCACAAGTAACGCCGGAAGAAGTAAAGAAAGCCTTGGGAGCTATGCAAAGGGGGAAGGCAGCTGGGGAGGATCAGATAACAGCATATTTGTTGAAGGATGGTGGGCAGATTGTTCAAGAAAAACTGGCCACCCTGTTTACGCAATGCCTCATGACCTCGAGCGTACCGGAATCTTGGAAGAACGCCAACATAATGTTAATCCATAAGAAAGGAGACGCCAAAGACTTGAAAAATTATTGACCAATCAGCTTACTGTCCGTTTCCTACAGCGTATTTACTAAGGTAACCACAAATAGAATCAGGAACATCTGAGACCTGTCAACCTAAAGACCAGGCAGGATTTCGTAAAGGCTACTCAACAATAGACCATATTCACACTGCCAATCAGGTGATAGAGAAATGTGCGGAATATAACCAGCCCTTATATATAGATTTCATTGATTATGAGAAAGCGTTTGATTCAGTCGAAACATCAGCAGTCATGCAGGCATTACGGAATCAGGGTGTAGAGGAGCCGTATGTAAAAATACTGAGAGATATATATAGTGGCTCCACAGCCACCGTAGTCCTCCATAAAGAAAGCAACGAAATCCCAATAAAGAAGGCCGTCAGACAGGGAGATAGGATTTCTCCAATCCTATTCGCAGCGTGTTTACAGGGGGTATTACCTTGATTGGGAAGAATTGGGGATAAAAGTTAATGGAGAATACCTTAGTAACTTGCGATTCGCTGATGATATTGCCTTGCTTAGTAACTGAGGGGACCAATTGCAATGCATGCTCACTTGCCTGGAGAGGCAAAGCAGAAGAGTGGGTCTAAAATTTAATCTGCAGAATACTAAAGTAATGTTTAACAGTCTCGGAAGAGAACAGCAGTTTACGATAGGTAGCGAGGCACTGGAAGTGGTAAGGGGATACATCTACTTTGGGCAGGTAGTGACCGCGGATCCGGATCATGAGACTGAAATAATCAGAAGAATAAGAATGGGCGGGGGTGCGTTTGGCAGGCATTCAGAGATCATGAACAGCAGGTGGCCATTATTCCTCAAGAGAAAAGTGTATAACTGCTGTGTCTTACCAGTACTCACCTACGGGGCAGAAACCTGGAGGCCTACGAAAGGGTTCACTTAAATCGAGGACGACACAACGAGCTACGGAAAGCAGAATTATGGGTGTAACGTAAAGGGGGGATAAGAAGAGAGCAGATTGGGTGAGGGAACAAACGCGAGTTAATGACATCTTAGTTGAAATCAAGAAAAAGGAATGGGCATGGGCAGGACATGTAATGAGGAGGGAAGATAACCGATTGTCATTAAGGGTTACGGACTGGATTCCAAGAGAAGGGAAGCGTAGCAGGGGGCGGCAGAAAGTTAGCTGGACGGATGAGATTAAGAAGTTTTCAGGGACAACATGGCCACAATTAGCACATGACCGGGGTAGTTGCAGAAGTATGGGATAGGACTTTGCCCTGCAGTGGGCGTAGCCAGGCTGATGATGAGTATTGTTTAATACTAGTATTGAGTATGATACTGTTTAATACTAGCAATGAGTATTGTTTAATCTCCTCGTAGCAAAACATCTCTATGAAAACAAAACACCAGGCATCAGACGCTGTTGTTGCCGCTAATCAGACACAACAGTAGAGAGCCAACCAGAAGATCTGGCGACATTAAACTTTTGACGCACACTGGATCACAGACCTTGCGACCGTTTATCCTTAATTGAATTGAAAGTAGCGTTTAAATTTCGCTCCACTTCAGGGTATCAGCAATATCCAACATTATGGTGCAACGCACACTTCACAAGGAACTTTCGGTACGTTGAATATCTCCGCAAATTTACTCCTTGGTTCACGCCCGTTTTTACAACCTAGCTCGCATTTTACGACAGCGCTGGACATTAGCCTGTGCTGTTAATGTCAGTGTATTTACTTTTTTATACTAATAATGTGGGCCTATTCACTTGCCTTGTATTGCATCATAAAGTAGGCGTTTTGCTGCCGCCGTTAAGCTCGTAATTTATTCAATACATTTTTTTTTTCAGTCATAAAATATGCGTATTGCCCGAGATTCCCAAAGACATTTTCTTTATTTAGGTCATGAGTTTAATAAAAAGAACTGATTGCTTTGGGTTGCCGTTAAAGCTTAGATGAGTTGGCAAAGCGCGATACCAGCGCACAAAACAACGGTACGCCTGTCACGATGACTCAGAGAGTAAAACGTTCGCGTCCACGGCGGCAGCATTCGATGGTAGCGTAATGCGAAAACGACCGCAGAGCCAGATGTTGGTGAGATTGAAAAAGTCCCAGGTGGTCAAATGTATTGCGGAGAGCTCCAGAGCAACGCATATCGTAGTCCAAACATTGTATTGGGACATTATTTTGAAAGTACACTAAAGAGACGACTTTTGCGGTAAACTGTGATTACCAATCCTGAAGTTCTCCCTCAGCGATTGTCAACGAGAGAAAATACTATCCGGGAAACTGCCATGTGTAGGCGAAAAAACCGGTTGTTGCTTATTCGGCTTAGCATCGTCGAATGGCCGCGTCGAGACGCAAAATAAAGAAACAAGCGAGCAAGAAATTGAGCAAAAAAACCACGAAAAAGTCAAGAAATACAAACCACTCTTGTTACCCAAATTGTTATGTTTCCCGGACTCTTTTTGTTTGTTATAGGCGAAAGTATTCCCCCTGTTGAGACGTATGCTCCCATGCTCAAGAGCTTCTCTGAGGAAGCTTTGCACTAGTTTATTCCACGTCGGTCGGCTGTCACTCGGCTGGCTACCTTCTGGTTACAGAGAGGAACGTAGCTAGACCAGCCGTGGTTGCTTAGTAGCTTTGGCGTTACGCTCCTAAGCATGAGGTCGCGGGATCAAATCCCGGCGACGGCATGTCTATGGGGGCGAAATGCAAAAACGCCTGCGGTGCCGTGCTTAGGCTGCGCGTTAAAGATCCTCAGGTGGTCGTAATTAATCCGGACTCCCCCACTACGGCGGGCCTCATAATAAGATCGTACTTATGGGATGTAAAACCCCACAATTAAAGTTTTTTTAGGCGCATAGGTCGTCTTTCGCTGACCATGCAGAATGTCGCGATGCTCGGAAGCTACGGTACACTGCCCACCCTTACTGTTCTTTTTTTTTTTTTCATCCGCGCTCCCAGTTTACGAAGCATCAAATGCCGACATCAAAATGCCGACGTTTGTAGCTAACATCACGCGGAATTCCCTCATGTGAGGTGCTTTATTCTCGTATGGTAGTTATGTCCTCCTTATTTATCATGAGGGTAACTCCTAGAGAGGTAAAAATCAGGTAAAAATTCAATTTCTTTTCTTACCTCCTTATCATGCCGATTTAACGTGGAAGCACAAACTGTGGGTCTAGAAACATTTTAGTCCCAGCTTTATCGTTCGTATAGATGCCCATTTTGATGTTGGTGCGTATATTAGATTTCCAGAGCCTCACAACTGTTTGTTTGTTTTTGCGCGTTTTGTGCTATTGCCATCTTATTTATAATGTTATAACCCGCTGCGCAACCTTGCTGAAGGCCTACAATTATTCACACAAACACCTTGCCAGTGCAAAGGCTGGTCATAATAGCTTTGCAGGAGACGAGAGCATCGCTGTGAGCAGGGCTCAAATTGCTCTGCGTGACGATACACTTGCAAGTGATTTAACGTACTTCTGCGATCACTTCACGCTTTTAACCGACATGTTCCAGAAACATTATTTCTAGATTGTTACTCTGATCCGGAATGTAGGGCTCATATGGGGCATTGCGGAAAGGTTTACACTATCTGAAATAAGCTTGTTCCTGAGAGTTAGTCCGAAACTTCAATCTGTCTCGGTCAAAAGTTCCGAATTTTTTGGTACTAAAAGTATCGTAAAAAGTTCCGACCAGCGAACATTCTACAATTCCAAAAGACATTGGATCATCGAATGTTCCGAATTACAAGTTTGTGCCGCAAACATCAATGAATGGATACTGGATGGGTGCTAGTTGGTTACAACGAGGACTGGGGGCCTGTCGTCCCCAAGTCCTCGTTCCAAGTGGTGCGCAAATAACGTTCATCTTCAATGGACGTTGAACGTTCCTTTTCTGCATATAGACTAATAATTAGTGAAACAAGGCACAACATGAAACCCGTAAGTCTTGAGATAGCGCATGTTTGTCACTGCTCTCAGAACTTTTCTCATAGTGGGGAGTCACACTATATTTTAGATAAATATTTTAGCCTACGCAACTTGCCTCATGTCGTTTTGTCGAGAAAATGAAACGAATTTCACAAAACAAGCGTTTACTCGGGTTTGTTCCCTAGAAAATCATTATTTATGCTCATATGCATAGCCGAAGCTCTTATTCATTGAGCGTACACAAGCTTAAAGGATGGTATTTGTATACAACTTAACGACTGTATATACGACTGTAACGGTATTATACACGACTTAAATGACAGCTTTAGTGCCAGTTATAGGTGCCTAAAAGAGCATTTTTAATCCATATAGAAGCATCCGGTCTCTAGTAATTACTCATGCCATGTGCGCGTTATAGGTTCAAAAACAATCACATTGTTTCTTCTTGACTCCTAATGCAAAAGTATCTCCTTGGTTTTCAAAAGCGTGCTCCTACAGCGTGTGCTTATTGAAAAGGCACGCCCCAAAATTGTTGTGAAGAAAATGTTCGTACGCCCAGCCCCAGCGTTGAAACCCGTCTGGCTGTCCTCTGCAGGGGCGTGTTTCGTCGCAAGGTAATTGTAAACCAACCTTTGACTGCACTCGCCTTCCGCAGCCGGCCTGACGCAATCCGTTGCCGCACGACTCGGTCATATGCTCCGCTTATATTACTGCCAGCATGGCGCCCTGCTGCTGCTATTTTGTTTCCACACGTCAGTCTGACCTAACCGAATCTTATTGCTAATATCTAACCACTCTGGATGTGTTACACAGGCCGGTTGTTACCGCGTAGCAACGCGTTCGTGCAGGACTCTGAGTACGCTGCCTTTTTTACGCGTACGAAAGGGAAGAAGGGTTTGCGTAGCAGTGCTCGGGTTCTACGCGTTGGCGCGGTTCACCGGGCGAAGAAGAGAAGTGCTAAGCTAACGTCCTGGCCGGCTGCTGCCGACTCGTCACACGTGTTGACTTACGCAAGAGGGCGAAGCTGGGCAATGGGCGAGGGTTGGGGCTGAGGCGTAAATGTCCGTGTGATCGAACACTCGTGCGGTCTGGCCTTGCGGCGGATTCTGTCCAGTGACCAAACGCACGCCACAACCGGCATCGCCACCACGTACCAAGCTGTCTTCTGGTTCCGGGAAACACTTTCACTCTTCCTTTAACCACCGCACTCGTTTTTTTTTTTTCAGCACCGGCTTGCTCGGTTCTTTGTGTCCTTTTCCTCGGAGCGCCAGGCCAAGGGCTCCAGAGCCAAGGCGCTGCTGCTCAGCGGGTTTCGCAAATGGCGTCTTCGTTCATCCGAGGCACGTAAGAGAGAGAGAGAGAGAGGGTGAAAAAAGAAAGCGGCTAGGAAATAGAAAGCCGGTAGACCGACAAGCGACGGGAGACAAGAGAGTCAGGTTCTTTATCTTCGCGACCGGCACTCCCTGATCATCCCGGCTTTCTTTTCTTTTGGGGGGGTCCATCTGAAAGAAAAGAACGCTTGAACAACCCTCGGAGAAAGCAGCGAGCTTGGCCGCATGTGAAGAAGCCGGGGAGTCTGCGTGTCGGACTTTCACTCGCTCCTTTCGAGTTCGCTGCTGCCGCCTTCCGGAAAATCTGTTCGGAAGTTTTATCGGGAGAATCTGTTCGAAAAATTGTGATGCGCTCACGCTTGCGTTGAATGGCTATGCTTTTCTCTGTGTCGATGCGAAGGCGTGCAGAAAAACATGCGAAATTTGCTCGAAGCGTGGGTTAATTAAACTTTCGAAAGCCGTTAGAAAGAACGAAAATGTGCCGGAGCCTGGGAATCATTATGGAGGCATTCAATATTTGCCACATTTATAGTACAAAGACATCTTAAAAGTTGTGGTTTGCCACCAAACATACTGCTTATTTTGTTCACGAGCGACATAGATCATCATAAAGACTTTCCGAAGCCTCTGGTATTATTACAGAAGAAACAAATTTGACATTTTAGTGCGAATAGTTCAAACGCAGAACCCCGAAACAGATATTCATCCTAAGAAATGAACTGTTCAAGCGAAGGAAAGTCGGCAGATGGCAAGCAAGTCTTACGAACGAAAGGCTGTGGGAATTTTGACACTCTCTTTGGAAAATCTAATGAGCAGCATTTTGCAATAAGACTCAACTGAACTATCGCAGTGCAGACAGACAATGTATCCAGAAGTAGCAAATGTTTCCAAAAGACAATGTGCAGTCACAAAAGCGTTTTTACCAGTGTAAGCGTGAAGTTCACAAATTTAATGTAAAAATTTGGCTGCGACTTAGCTCAGCTAACCCTGAATATGCAAAGCGGAAGCTTGGTTTAGCCTGGTTAAGTCTTGGTCTCACTTGGTTAACCTTTGATTGCGCTATAATTATTATACTTATGTATACAGTCATCGTTAAGCCAGTTATGATGGCTGTGTCTAGGTTGGCGGCTAGAGATGACTGTGATTAGACTTGGGTAGAAACGCATCGTTCGACGGTGCGACGCCTGTGATGCCATAGGGAAAGCGCAAGTGCTAGACATGCAAAGACACGCCGCGAACATGCGCAGCCTCGAAGTACAGACACAGAGGGCAACAACGCGGTCGCTACATTCGTCCAGAATGCGACGCATGTTGCATTCCGGACCCTCTCCAGTGAAGCAGCTAGCCCAGCGATATCCGCGAGGTGGCAAGACACCGCTTGGCAACGACAGCTCAAAGCCTTCCGCTCCCGCGCAACGCTCAGAGAAGACGGCCAGGCCTCGTTCTCTTCCATGGCCAACCTCGCACTGACTACGCGAGCGCAGCTCCCCTCTTAGCCAAACGCGCGGCGAGTCACGTGGTCAGGTGGCGGCTAGAGCCAACACCTCCTAGACTAGAAGGCCGGAGTGCTCGGCGAGTGACGTCACGGGCAAGAGGCCATCGGTACGCTCGGGCATACGGGTTCAGTGAAGGGATCGCGGCTTGGTTCACCTAGCAGCCGTATGCTTTTATTGACCACTCCACACATTTTCTTCAGTCGAAACTGCGTAATGAGCAGCAGGCACCTTACAAAGCATTTATTTAGAGGCACAGATACAAAACAGCTTTGTAAAGCTTGTGCATGTATTAATGCCAGAAGCTTTTGTAGCATCGCGCTTTGTCGTCTTTGTAATACTACGTTTTTTGTGAATTATTATTTATTATACCCCATATTTCATACCTATTACTTCAAGTACATTGAATCCATAAAAACCTCTCCTTCCGTATTTTGTACTTGTGGTTTTTACGGCACGGCAATGACGAATGTAATGCACTCGATTAGCTTCACAATTGCGTAAGAACAATCTTATTGGGGACACATGTATTTATTACAATCTAGATTATGGTCAAACGAATAATTTCGCTTTCGACGCACTAATTACCGCAGTCCAATAATTTACAACAACTCAAATGAGTTTAGAAATGGGATATAAAACATTTGTGCAGCTATTTACACGAGAACAGCTGCCTTAATGCGCAGAGTTTCAGCTTTTCTCTTCCTTGCCTTAGCATTGGCATCCAATATTTTGTCATTCATCTTGCAGCAGTAATTCTTCAATAAAATATTCGTCCTACACCACAAAAGGTGCCTTAACACAAATTCAGATTTATGTCTATCCTCGCAGGCGTCGAACTCTGAGGAATCATCACTTTCTGTAAACGCATTTGCTGTAATTGAGCAATTAACTTTCCGTATTTTTCAAAAGTAACTATTTAAAGAAGTTCTGAACATCTTACCCTGGAGTGCGCTAATACAATGAAGTCTGCACGTGGTAGCGCCCTAATCCAGGCACTCTGGGCTTCTTCATCTGGCGGAAACTTGAAGAGATTGTTTTTCTGCCTTGATTTGTACATGTAATTGCTCCGGCAATTGGGCAAGCAGCACTTAATAGGCATATCTTGGCATGGCACTCCACATTCCGGGGCAATGAAGACTCGCGGTACACACAATCGCAAGCACAGCACAAGTGTTGAGACTACATGCACTGGTCACGTCTAGAAAAAAATGTGCGTTCGGAAGCATGCAATAGCATGGCCGAGCATGCCGGGACTTGTTTAACCCCGAAGCTATTCAAGGAGCGGCAGGGCTCCTGGAACTAATTGAATTGTAGTCGCCGCTTTCGTCCCCTCGGTCTTCTCCGAATAGCCGGGGTTAACCATAGTATATCTTCCGCGCTTCATTTTCAAAACTGGTGCGCCGCTCGTAGCTTCGTAGCACGCTGCACGGAACTTCTATGTTGGCCTCTTGTGCGTGACGTCGCTCAAGGGGAGAGGGTCAGCCAGAAGGCCTTAAGTTCTCTAGAGGGTGTTGCTAGAGCACGTGGCGGCGCCGGAGCTCGGCGCGGCGAGTCACGTGATGCATTCCCTAGGCTACGGCGCAGCTGCGGTCAAATGAAGGTCAAACTCGCAGCGACGGCGAAACTCGTCTTGACGAGGTTAGCAAAGCTTTCACTTTAAAATAAAAGACGGGGCCAAAGGCGCAACAATAATGGCGAACTTGTTCTTGCATGCTAGAGCTATTCAGTTGCAATTTAAAGAATATTACAAACTACCACAACGCACTCCGTTGCTAATCCTATGTCATCTCCTATGGATGGATGGATACAACTTTCTTGTACGCCCGGCAAAGTGTAACGCGACCCGGGCTCAGATTTCCCCTGGGGGAACGTCAAGGCCCTGCCTCAACGCCGCCTCACGGGCTTGGTGGACTGCCCACGTCTGGATTCCGAGGTCTGAGCTGCGCATAGCGGCGGCCCACCTCGATGACAGGGTCCCCGGAACAACTACCATCCTTCCTATAACTACATTTCACTCCCACAGCATGTGTTTAAGGGTTGCTGGTCCTTCCTGGCACAATTTGCACGTGTCGTCTTGATGCTTATCTGGGAAAATACGTTTCAGACGGAATCGATTAGGGAAGGTGTTCGTCTGGAGTTGTCTCCAGGTGACGGCCTGCCTCCTGTTCAATCTCCTAACGTTCCTTTCTTTTTGTAAATCCTCATCAACGTGTGACGCTTCTTCTTGGTAGTATATCTTTGAAAAAATGGGAGGAGTAAGGCTGGAAGAGGCTGTGTTACTGGAATGTGGGCCTCCTTGTGGTAAATATACAGGGTGCTTGAGCAAACACTTTCAAAAATTCCTAAAGGCTGCCTGTGGCAGACCGCAAAATTCTAGTTCATGAGCTGTTCTACTCGAAGGGGTGGACACTACTTGCACAAACAATTTAAATGCATATTCAGATAATTAACAAGAATTCACTAGTTAGCATTTAGTTGATAAATTACCTTACAGCCCATATTGCAAGTTACACATTCTTGCCGTGGAGTTCTCAAGGCCGATTCAATTGGAACGAATTTTCAGGATGACAGCAGTTTCGCGGTATTAATTCCCGAACGTTGCGGAGAAATGCATTGGCATTCCAGTTACTTTTTTAACAAAACGTTGGTTTACGCGTTCAGGCACAAAAGTAACTGGAACGCCAAGCATTTCTCTGCAACATTGCCACGTGACTGGCCACTCGAGTCACATTGTGTGTATTCCCGTGTTTCTTTCACGCTCGAAAAAAACCACACACATTTATGTAGCATATATTGAGCAATAGAAAGCTGCAGCGGGAGTTTTTATGTTGCTCTCCAATTATCTCATTGACACTTCTCGTGTAATTATAATATTTGAGAAGTTGAATATTTATTAAGACTAATTATGTAATTAGGCGGAATGAAAAAATACTCTGAGCATGTCCAAGCGACGGCATATATACATATATATCAGAGTGCGCGACTGTAAATAAGCCTGGGGCTCGCTTTTGTGCGGCCACATTAGGCGCCGAAATAGTGAGGGCTCCAGGCAGCTTTTCATTCGCTCCCTGCGGTGGGAAGTACGCGGAAGTACGTGATGTGCGCATGTGTGCGCTTTGTGCTCTACTTCTCCGTTCCATCCTACGATGTAAAATCTCGCCCTCCCTTGGGGCAGCTTTCGCTAGTTTTCTGCGCGTGTACCTCCTAAGTTTGAGCACTTCTTCTCGGTTATCATTAACGAAGCAAAGGAATTTCTCTGGACATTTCTGCGAGGCAAGTTTACCCATTCGCCCGCCCCTGGACTTTCCTCGTTTTTCTCCTGTGAAGGATGCTTTTCCATTGTGTAAGGCTTCTTGCGGGAGAGCCGGACAAAGTGGGCCATCTCCGTCTACTCTCAAATGCGCAGGGGAAGAAAAAAAACATTAAGTGAAGAAAAATACTTGCATCAAGGACCGCGTAAAAGTGCCGTGTGAGAGTGAGAAAAACCGTCCACGCAATGCAAGGCTCAGTTTCTACAGAATAATAGAAAGTCGCAGGCTGTGTGCTGTTAGAAGCGGAATTTCAGTATCATGAACTCACGGAACAGTGGGTCTACAACAGAAGCTGCAATAATCTACTCAAAAAAAGAATAGGACAAGTGTGAACATTCATATGCTTTTCTTTTTGAATCTTTAGGCAAATCGACCACATATGTGGCCTCTATGTGGTGGTTCACCTTCTCGTTTCTTTTTTCGTTTTTTTTTTGTCATGGCAGACATCATGGTTTTATGAACCACAATCTGTCTGCCTAGTGTGGCCGACGTCTCTCGCGTGTCGCAAGAGAGCTTCGAGAAAACTGAAGATCCTACACACTGTGGCAGTCCGTTTATGCGAGGTTTTCATTAGTGCTGGCTAAGAACGACGTTCTTGTCTAGCAACAACTTGGAAGTAAAGAGCACGCAACTAAGTTGGACACATTTCCGCGGTGAAACGCGTCGTTCGACGCAAACTTGTAGCACTCAAAGTCACAGATTCCACACATGACGAAGAAATGACGACATGACGGAGGGACGACAGTGCGCTCAGCCCGGCTCATTCCATGCGGCACGGTGACGTAGCTCTATTTTGTCGCTTCTCGGACTCGCGCAGGTGGACTTCGCAAAAATTTAAATATAGTCATTAACTGTGGCTCTTCCGATTCGTAATCTATTATTTCTAGTCCCAGTTCATCACTCGCCTTAACCCCTGCCTTCTCTCTTTATTTCCTCCTTCATCACTCACTTTGTTAATTTTAGGAAGCATGCTGTGGAATGCTACATGTCCCTACAGACCATCATAAGGCCGAGATTAAGTACGTCCCTATCACGATCTCTGCAACTGTGCCGATTTTGTGTGCGTGTGTGCTACTAAGTTCTTGTTTCTCCATTCTTCAGGCACATATTTCTATAAAAGTATACATTTCGGCATTTATGTACACGCGTCAGCATTGGCGCGTGACAATAGCAATACGACACTTGTTTATCTCAAATGAATATATTACGTTTGCTTGCACACAGGAGACAGGGATCCGTGAATCTGACACGAGGCTGGCGTGCAGGTGAAATTCACTCTGGGATAAAAACAAATCGAGGCTTTCATTGCAGGGAGGGAGGAATGATCGAAAAGTGTCGCCAGACAGGTCGACTCGTATATTTCGTAATTTTTTAAAGAAGGTTCATTTAGCGCAAGCACGTCAAGAAAAAAAAAGGATAGACAAGACACAGCACTAACTTCCAACAGTGATGTTATTCATGCAACCAGTGATACACACACTTCTGCGACAACACGCGACATACATGCTTGCATCACCGTCTCAGAAATTCAATCTTCATTTACTTTTGTCTTTTTTAGCTTGCACCGAACAAACGTTTTTTTTTAATGCCACATCTAAAAACCCAAACAGCCACGATGGTAGTTTTGCAAGTCTTTTCTGAGCACCGTGTGATGGGAGTCTGGTCATTGGATGCCCAGCTTTCACCGGTTTCAGAGTAGACGTAGAAACAGACACCTCTAATTGAAAAACAAACAATCTTTATTCATAATGTGAAAAAGTAAGCACTAATATCACATAGATGCTTGCAGCTTACAACTGTTACTGTTAATGTAACATTTACAGTTTACGACTGCTGAATCGCACCCAAGGAAAGCAAACACGCCTAAATGCTCACTTACAACTCAGAAAGCGTATAGAGCCAAAAAATCTGATTTGCTTGGGCTAATGTGTTCTGCATTGCGTGGACGTTAGCGTTGGAAGAGAGCAGGAATACCGCAGCGCATAAATCCAAGAAATACTGCTCTGTAGAACTACAACACAGAATACAAAAATGGTCCCCATGATTTTGCAGCGATCTAATTTAGTAGATGATCATTGAGAAGTGGATATTTTGCTTCATTATTAAAAAGTGATGACTCCAGTAGAGATCGCGCTTAGCAATGACTCCTAAACACCTCCTGCACGTAGATGACTGACCGTCGATGCACATAGAGTAGAAAGGCTTCGACTTGCGTATAAGTGCTACTAATGCACATTTTCCCAATAGGTGCACCCAAAGCTTCTTTGAGAAGGTATGCAGATGTCATAGTTTCCGCCTTCGGAATTCTTGCACGCATAGGCCATCTCACTCCAGAAGCCCAGATGCAGGTATCATGCGAGCATCTGCGCAGAGCGAGGCATTAGCGGTTTGTGGTAGCGATTCGGCAAGCCCGAAAAGAGCGAAGTTGAAGTGGCCGGAGAAAAACCCGTGTACCAGATATTTTACGAGTATATTAAAAGATAAAGTTAGAAAGAAGATTTATGGAGTAACGGGCATCACGCATGAAGCCATCCTCTCTGACACATACATTTGATTTAAAAAAAATAAAGGGAGAGAACTGTAAACTTCTAAATTTACTCAGCAGAAACAAAAAGAGAAAGAAAACATTAAGTTCGGTTGGCTTGAAGTTTCTCTCCACAATTAATCACGCTTGTTTCCATTGCGTGATGAGGACCCTTTTAGTCGCGGTACCATTAAAATTATGCTGAACGCTTATAAGTTACCGTGCTACCAACTTTTACGTTATTTCATTCGTTTTTAATTAGTCTGTTCCGAAGTTAATCATCCATACTACTACAGCGGCAGCTGTTCAAAATGTGATACCTTGATGATTCAATATTCCAGTGCATTTATGATTTGGAATAAGAACCCTAAAACCTATGAAATATTTATTTGCATTTACAACTACCATTTTTCACAAACTGTTTGAAAGAAAACACTCGGGACAAATCTTATTGTGAACTTTTCTTGCAGTTACTTCTTTGTCTCTGTATCGCGCCTAACTTGTGAGAATAATCGCACTCTCACTCAGTTGTTTATTTTTTTGATGAACGTCTCTCTCGCTGTGTCCCCTTACAGACATCGGTTGTGCATAGAATGTATAAAGATGTACCCTGGAAAGGCTTCGAGCACAAACATGGGAGGATTTGCGCACAAAAAACAACAGCACTGTTTTAAAGAAGAGAAGGTGCGTAAGCAACGAGCCAGCAAGCAGATTAAATTCTGTATAAATTGCGAAATTCTATCTTGAAAAAAGAAATTTCTCAGCAAATAAGGCGCCACTGCTCACAGCTCACGTCATCACATGCCGTATTCGAAATGGCGTTCATAAAAAAAAATACCGAGAAAGTGTTAAAAACTTTGTCCCTCTGTACCCGAAAACCTCGACTGAGGCTTTCTCGTTCTTCCATTTAATACCATTCTGACGCATAATCGTTAAAGGTGGTCGGTAGCTAGATAATCTTATTCACGAAAGTACCGTTCGAGGGCGTACTGGGAAGAAACATCAACGCACTCCTGTCGACACATATGCGCAACTCGTTACGGTGATGACGCGCAACTTAAGCCGCCGAGCGACAAGCGGATTTAGACGGCGGCGTTGAAGCGCATGATTGATTGCTTCCCACTGCTTCCTCTCGGTGGAATGAGCTTACAAGGTGGTAGATTGGCAGATTTACCGGCACTGACACCTGCCGTCATTGAACAAAATAAGGTAAGTGCCTACATTGTGTAGAAGCCCGTAATTCAGAAGTGCCTATAGACAAGAAAGATTCAAAATATCAAGGGGGTTTTGACAAAAGAAAAAGATAAGACTTGATATCGCGCATACGAGCCTCCCTTTATCTCGCATCGATCTCGGCAGGCGATGTTCTCCGCGAAAATATGTTAAGCAACACTCGGCGCAACGAGCAGGGAAGTTGGGCAGAAGTGTTACGGCTTGAAGTTTTTTTGCATTGATTGTGAATTTGCGCGTAAATTTCGGAATACTGTGCGGTAATCTGTTTCACCACGTTGGACCCGAAAATCCTGCGGGCCCAATGGATGTATTAGTCTTTCTGTCTTTTATTGGAAGAGATCTACAGAAGCGACGAGAATGCTTGCGCAAGGTTTTCTTTTTTTTTTTTGCAGACCAGTACTAGTCATGTCTAATGAGGACGTTTGTTAAGCATACGTGACAAAGATACTCCATTTGAGTGATTGTTGGGGTTTAAAGTCCCCAAGTTGCACAGCTAGCTATTACAGACACTTCAGGGAAAGCTCGGAAATCATTTTGGCGCGGAATGGAATTTCGGTGCACGAGCGGTTTTGCGCATCACGCCACGTGGTCGTAATGGATGCTCGTTATCCATCAGCAATGGCGGCCCTTCCTTTCTTTCACGGTTTGCTTCTCGTAAAGGAAGGCTGATGCTATTCTTTAGCGGATTCACAGCAAGGATACGAGGTCATTGGTGACTGTCTGTGTAGCCGAAGCTTATCCAATATAGCCAATTGCGCAATATACGCAGATATCCAATAAACGCAATTGTGCGTTCCTTGGCTATCTCCTGTGAGGTATCAAATGCGGCATGAGTAGTTCACTTCTCATTGGCAAGTATTCCGCAACGGGCAGCGCAAGGCACAAGGCACAAGGCAAAATAAATCAGCCGCAGACGACCTCCACTCACTTTACCAGCAAGATGGCTGCGGTTGCTGTAGGTGACTGCAGGAGTCCTGGCATTCTGTATACTACAGGCGTGTAAAGCGAAGTAAATACAGCCACAAGTGAAGGACGAAGAAATAAGAATTGTACTCTATATGGAGAGCAAATCCGACAAGAAAATTTTAATTTATTCTGAGCTGACTGAAGTAAAGCATGTCGTTCTAGTGACACGATGTTGGGAATGCCATGAAATACCGAAGAAGTGAGAATTAATAAAGCTCTGTAGTGGCTTTCGTTTAGGTATGTACTCGTAATAAACTTACGAAACAAGTCAGATAATTGTTCATGGCTCAACTTGCTTTGGGAATCAAAAGTAACGCATTCCTTACACGTAGAACTCCAGTGCCTTATGCGTTGCTTTTCCTCATGAAAGTTGTTCCATTGCGAAAACAACAGTGCCGAAAGCCATGCATAACTGCACAAAACAACAATTTTCTCACATAACTCAAAACCACGCCCATTTGTACTCACATATCACAGAAGTAAAATAAAGGCTTTGGAATAAGACATCATGGACAAAACAATATCAGGAAAGTGTCAAGATTTTGTGCGAATGTCCAGTGCAGATATTCAACTTCTTTCGGTTAAATCAGCCCGGGACAATTACTCGTTATCTTATGCTACCCTTCAAAGAATTAACTACTTCTCTTGAAATACGTTGCGTGTGACAAACAGTGACGTCAGTTTGGTTAATTTCTACGCTGCACCTGCATACATGTCACTGAACTGCAAATTGATACGAAGCAGGGTTTTCACTCATTGTTCGTGCACTCCATGATAAGCACACTTACACATCTATCAGAATGCCCAACACAGGTTCACCCGCATGGCAACCGCACCTATGAGCGATACCGGCTTGGCTAAGAACAGTCTTGGAAGCAGTCCTAATGCTAGAACCATTGTATGCGGGTCACGACTCCCAGACTTCCTGCGGATGGCTGCGCATAACCGCTCGAGTTTGAAGCCCTGACAGCCGGGCGACATGCGCACCGTTTCTCGTGGGCCCACTTCTTTAAGCCGGGAGAGAGGCGACGTACGCACGGAATGAGCGACACGTTTTTCAATACCTTGTCTTGACGTTCCGTCCATTCGGTTCGCGGGAACGTGCCATGAGATCCTCCGTTAAACCGTCAAATCTCGCTCCTGACACGCGTGGAACGCTTTCTTTTCTGTAAAGGATGGCTGGCCGATTTTGCAAGCAACGAAGAGAGACACGACACGACGATGTAATCTTTTAAAAGGCTCTGAGTGGCCTGAGTATAATTTAGACGAACTCACTGTGTAGAAGGGACGTACCTGCGTAGACAGCTAATTCTGCTCAACGTGGGTGCACAAGGGTAGTGTTTCAAGAATGACATTACCATGACGCCACCGAAAAAAGCCCCTGCAATTCAGAGAAGGTAAGGTGAAATTCCACGGGGGAACGTGGCTCAGTGGGAAGGCTCCTGCGGCCAAATTTGCGATGGTTTTCCTTCGTGAGAGCTCTTTGCCATTGGCCAGCAGCGTTCGCTACCAATATGTCCAGCACAGGATTGGCTGGAATTTTCTCTTGCGAGCAATTCTAGCGTAAGTGCTTTTTTGTGAATACGGCCCCTGGTGCTATAAAGGTTTTTTGTTTAAGGACGCGACATCTTTGACAAAAGAAAAGAAAATTTTTACCGACGGTGATTGTCTGAGCCAGGCCAGAGAAGTTCACTGTGACAGGCGCGGGGTAAACAATTTCTACCACTCGGGAGCAACAGTGACGCTTTTTTCTCCTGAAAACAGGCAGCTTCGACCAAAAACAAGAAAATAGAAATGCGCCTTTTCAAAGAAATAGAGTCACGCTGCTTAACTTCCCGAAGAAACGCGGGTTATATGATATATTTGCGTGCTACGGAATAATTTTGATCACCTGGAGTTCTGTAGCGTGTTACCGACGCCCACTGCATGAGTCTTTCGCATCCCACCCTATATCGGGATGCGCCCCATGTACACGGATATCGAACCGGCGACCTGGTGCACTGCGTCAGAAAGCCATAACCACAGAGCCAGCGCGACGGGTCTCTTTTCAATGCATTCCGATCTCTTATCGACATGAGGATCTCTGTGCAGAAATTATTACATTTACTTCTCAGTAACAAGCCCACGGAAGGCTTGCGAATGCTGGTTTCAATCAGATGGCTTCATAATGCTGCGTATGTATTAATTCTAGGAACATTCCCAGGGCCAGATTGGCAGAAAGAGGCCTAATGCAAGGTGTATGAGCACTCGATCCAATCCCCGTTAGCCTGCCAGTTGCACAAGGCCTATTGTCACAAAGCGCTGCTTTCAGGCGTTTGAGAGCGCACACGATTCTGATGCCGAAAATAGAAGACTCCCGACAAAACTCTGCTATATAAAGTTTATAGGATAATCAGTTTAACATATAATTAGAAAGCGTTAATGAAAGTCATAGCCGACTGACTACGGAGAGTGATTCAAAAATGGCCACGGGACGTCAGAAGTGTGGGACCAAAGGGCGTACGATTGCTACGCGTACACAGAACGCCCAGAGGCGGAGGAGTCTCATAATCCGATGAACGCGTTTGTAGCAGTGCTGCAAACTGACTTAGCGAATGCTTTTGATTTTGTGTCGTATGCGGTATTGTTTTTTTTTTTCAGATTCAGATTCAGATTTATTGGTTCCAAAAATAGAAGTAATTACATGACAAATATACAGACGAGATTCAATAAATGAAGTGTGTACTGCTAGGGAGGTTGTAACCGTAAGCTATATGGAGTGAATGACGGGCATAATCGTGGATGAGATGATGAGAGCGTGCAGCTAATACTCGTATGTACGATGCTCTGTAGGAAAAGGCTGTCCCAACCGTTGTTTTTCTCGTTTGTTTATCGAGCTTTTCTTTCTGTTAGGGCGACAAGAAATACGACAATAAACGATTTGAAACTACACTAAAATGAGATGCTTCTGCTTGCGTCTGTGGACAAACGGGGCTGCTTTTGATTTATTTCTTTTTTTTTCAGACTGAGGCTACAATTAAAGAAATTGAGCATTATGTAACACGTGCTTGTAATGCGAACGCAAATTCCATGGAGTCAGGGAAACGAGCGAGATTGCGGTGCGGTGATTTCTCTAAACTCCCGTAAATATAGTTTAAGCTTCATCGAGACTTTGCCTAAACAGCCAGCCACACTCCAGGTGGCAAGCAAGAGGGCTGCGCGATGGTATGAAGAAAGTTTGATGCTTGAATTTTTCCGTGTTACTTGTGCCATTTGGCAACGCGTATTTCATTAGTAAGCTGTCGTACATGCTACATATTTTAGAGTGTCAGCGTACAAGTGTTCAGACTGCGGCTCTTGTCTGCAATGCCTATATTGGTATTGTTTTGGAAAAGTCAAACCATACCTACTCGTTCCGGCGAGTTTGGGATGGCGGCCGCAGATTGCCCCTGTGGTATGTTGAAGCAAGCGTTTCTACGGGTTGCATAAAACGAGCTTTTGCGCATGCCTGAAGGACACTTTTATCCTACATCCAACGATCATCCAATAGAGTCTCGCTGGCCTTCTCGTATATTACAAAGGACTCACGTTGGATTCCAATCCGACTTTGTTGGATTGGAGATGTCATAATAGGATGAAGCAGCATATTATGCTTAAAAGACAGATCCGGAGGCCCACAAAACATGCATAATTTGAACAGGCCCTGTAGCAATTCTTTCATAGTGTTGAAGGAACCCACATAGTTGTTTTAATATACTCTAATGAACACTTGAACCAAACCTTCAATTCAATATACACAGCACGAAGCGTAAAGTCTATACTTGATATATGGCGTACCCTTTCCTGCCGCAATGTGAAATCCCGGCGGTTCTTTGGTCTTCACGTTGACGTCTATAGACCCGAAGAAAACAGTGGCTGCCCTGCGTTCTTCTCGCGTAACGAATAATGGAACGAGTAAGTTGAAATACAATGAACAGTGTCTATAGTTAAGCCCTCAAGTCCAACAGTAACTAGCTTACTATCCAGTACACTGTCCAACTTGCCTAGCATCAGGAAACTGCAGGAAGTTGCCAGGAAACGTTCTGGTTTGTCGTTCTCTCTTAAGCAAGGACCTTCGTGATATTGTGCTTTCTTTTTAGAGCGCAGCTCTTTGGCGTCCGTTCCTGGGTTTCGCGTCGTCGTCGTCGTCGTTGGCGTCGGCCTCGTAACCAGCTCGCCGACGAATCTACTGCTCCGCCGCCGCGCATGCGCGCTGTCGGCTCTCCGGGCGAGGGAGGATGATGGAAGGGAGGAGGAGAGACTGTGGAGGAGGGCTGGCTACACAAATGGCTCTTTGGCGTCCGTTCCTGGGTTTCGCGTCGTCGTCGGCGTTATCGTCGGCCTCGTAACCAGCTCCGCCCCCCTTTCATCCCCCCAGCGCTAGCAGCGACCGACTGATACCGCTTTCGTGAGTCCGCTACCGCACTCACGAAAGACGTCGTGCACTTCCTGCAACTCGCATTAACCGTCCATCGATCCACACCGATGTTAGTAGTGGGGGACTTTAATGTTGACATAAAGACAAACAGCAATTTCCTAACACTTATGCGGGAGAACATCCCGTTCCTCTCGCTCGTAACGCGTCCCACGGCTGTGACAACCTCGCGAGGCACTTGTATAGATCTCGTCTTTGAGAATCAAGCATTGGTGTACCAAGTCGAACATATATCAGTCTATTTCTCCGACCACAAAGCTTCCTTCATGACTGTCAAGAACTGTTAGTGGAGTCTTTGTTAAAGGAATACGTGTGAAAAATAAAAAAAAATTCTGTGATAGCGCATACATGTGTTGCTCGATTTCTTTGCCTCAATCTATCGAAAAGGTGAAACAGCTTATTTGCTGCGCTCAAATT
Source organism: Dermacentor albipictus (assembly GCF_038994185.2). Taxonomy (NCBI): domain Eukaryota; kingdom Metazoa; phylum Arthropoda; class Arachnida; order Ixodida; family Ixodidae; genus Dermacentor; species Dermacentor albipictus. The sequence goes on along the minus strand of NC_091821.1, from coordinate 260,308,154 downwards.
TCGCATTAGGAAGTAACGTAATCGTCGGTAATTTTTTTTCAAGCCAAGGCATTTTATCTTCTATTGCAGTCGTATACCTTAAAAATGTTTTGTATTATATAAAGCTTCCTCGTTTTTGTATGTATCACTGCCTTCCTTATTCCTGATTAGGCATGTTGGCTACACATGCCCATGCATACATTGTGAGGTATTGTGCGGTCGTGTGCGTTCGATTCTTTTGTTTATAATCATTATTAATGCATTTCTATGAACAGTCTTCTAGACTGCTGCATCGCAGATGCACTTGTGCGACATAAAAAATTAAATGTTTGCTACCTGGTCTGTTCTAACCGCATTATCAAGAAGCTTCGTAAAAAAACAAATACCGCCCCTTCCAGCCCGTGAAGATGGTCGAACATAGAAACTGTGCAAGTTACACGGAGTGTTACACCATGCGAGTCAAACTTCCCAGGCAGTCTACATTGCAAATCTTTTGTATCACCATTCTTTCGCATCATTTTCGCGTTTGCATCCTTCGCGTGCTTGCTCCATAACTCCATCAAAGCCTCCATGGCGCAACAATTGGACAGCCCTGAACACTAGCAAGAGCGTCTCCATAGGCTTGACACTGGTTTGCGATTTCGGCTTCCACTTCGGTTGCGTAGAGGCCCGGAAACACCCATGCATCGATTACGGCTTGGTGTGGCGTGCACTCACCGATACCTTCACAAGATTGGACCAGCACGGGACCCTGACTGCAGCGTCTGTCACGTTCCCGAGACTGTAGCTCACGTACTTTGCGTGTGCCCTCAAGTCTAGTGTTGACTGCTTGTACTCTCGCCTCTTTTCGGAAGAAAAGATTTTAGGCGCGTTGAGAAGAGTTGACCATGCCCAACTTGCCACAAAGTCACTCTTGAACTTTCTACGCGAGACTGGTTTAGACGATCGCCTCTAGAACTTGTGAGACGTGCAGACAGTGCGAAATGTGTTTTCGCGATAACTTTTTGTGTGGACAAGATTACTCTTGCGTGTATTGTGTCTACAGCGTGCATCCGCGTATTGGACAACGTGTGTATAGTAGCGCATGGTACCATAATTTATTCACCAGCCACCTCCCTTTCCCTGTATTTCCCACTTTCCCTTTCTCCAGTGACGAGTAACAGGCTAGAGGCGCGCTCTCCAGGCAGACCTCTCCTCCTTTCTCTTCATTAAAATCTACACCTCCTTCGCGTGGTGAGCATGCTTTATGAGTGCTTTTTTTCTTTTTGCGGTTTTCCCAGTGTTTTCTTTTTTTCCCCGCGAGATTTCTGTGGCATACAGCTTGGCGTCGGCCCTACGACGACGAGCCCGTTCACGAGCTAAGCCTCGCTCACGATCGCGGTAGGCAGCTTCTCCCTCACGAGTACGCACTACTCATGTTCTTTCCTTAGTTCCAGCTGGGATGGAAGCACTAATCGCACTTTGGATTAGTATGGAAGCACTAATCCAAAGCTCCGTATATTGGGTGCAAGAACAAACACTGCAGGTACCGGCACTGCAATCGTTTTGACGATTGCTTGGATTGGTTTGACGATTGACGGCTTTGTGTTTCTTAATGAGGTTAAACACAGGTTCAGCTGCGACGGAGAGAACGACGCCAGTGACGGTGTGCCCGCAGTCCGGCGTTGTCGCTTGCGTTCGATGTGTCGAGTTTGCTCGGTGGCGTGGTTAGCAGCATCCAGCCGGCATTGCTGCTTGCGATTCTTCAAAATTAAATTCCTTCAAAATTAAATCTGCCTGTCACGTAAGACAAAGAATGGCTCGCACCCCCTTGAGCAATGGCACGTACACCCGTAAAAGCGACCTCCCCATTGCGACGACAGAAGAGAAGGGAAATTCCATGCTGGAATGACGAGCGACAGCGGAGCCAGCTGTGGAGGAAGACAAAGACGACGACGACGAACCCGGGAGCAGTGGCACGAGCGCGTTCGCGCGGTAGCGCTGTGGAAGAAGACGACACGCTCGAGGTCATTGCTGATGATGATAGTTTGAGCGAACTCTGACAACGGCGGCACAGGGTCCGCATAAACAGATTCGCTGCAAAAACAATTCCATAATGGTAGTGGTAATGGTTGCAAGGTAGCTTTAAGCCTGACAATCAGCCCTTCAATTCTTTCTTCCCAGATGGAAATGTAGGAACCAAGTTCCTAGAGAAGTGGTATCACGGCGAAAAGCGTGCAGCGAGTGTATCGTTTCTCCAGTAACCCCCCCCCCCCCCCACCACTTAACGGGTAATTACGTTATTCGAGGTTCAATGGAGTGCTACTATTGTCTATTGTAATCGCCACCACAGTCTATTACTTTTTTATGCAAAGCTTTGCTTGCCTCTTCGTTGCACTTGTGCCTGGTGTCGGCTGGCTGCTGTCTTGCACCACTGGCGGTTCCGGGTATAGTGCAAACTATATCAGATATAGTGCAAAGCCAAGCGATCCGGTGTGGCAGGTGATCTACGTAGGCGCAGATGTGAGCTCCAGCACAAGCACGCCTTTGTCGTCCCGCTTTAATCGTCATTCCTCCGTTGTCATTTTGCAGCCTACATTCCCATTTCGTCAATCCTTCGCTGCCATGTCATCGTCACCACTTTCGCAGTCAATGCGTCGTCGTCATGCCTTCGTCATTATGGCGTCGTCGTCATGGAATCGTCTTCACTCCATCGCAATCATTTCATCGTCGCCATGCCTTGGTCAATATTTCGTCGTCGTCTTTACGTCGTCGCCATTCCGTCGTTGTCATTTTGTCACCTCGATTTCAGTCGCCTCGCTTCTTCGTTGCCAAGCTGTCCTCATCGTTCTGTTGTCGCTCCGGCGTGGTCATTCCTTTGCATTAACCCATCGTCCTCATGTTTCGTCATTGGGCCGTTGTCGTCATTCCGTAATCGTCACGCCATCGTCATCGGGCAATCGTATTGATTCCATCACCATGATACCGCCGTCGCCATGCAGTCAACATTGTTCTGTTGTTATCAATCGGGCATCGTCATGCTCTTATCGCCATTGCATCGTCGTCATACAGTGGTGCCGCCATTCTGTCATCACCTTTCCAGGCTCGTCATCCCTTTGTCGTCAGCCCATCGTCGTCACAGCATCCTCTCCAGACCATCGTCGTCATACCATGGTCATTCCTTCGTCGCCATGCGTGGGATCCACATGTTGGAGTGCCACAAGTTTGCATTCAGTGAGGCGTTTCCTCGTGAAAAGTTCTCCACCTTGGTCCTGTGATTGTACTTGCAAATGGTCGCTAAAGAAGAGCAGCGTTCCTCGCATACACCTATGAAATATTCCCCTAAACCGATTCCCACAGCGTATGGGAGTTGTTTTTTTGTTTCATTTTGCTGGAAGTATGCTTGTGCTGTAATAGCTGGGATCTCATTTATTGCAACGCCCAAAGTAATTGGGACATTCATCAAGTTCTCAGTACGAGTTGTATTCTGAACGAAAATTGGCTCGAATTGAAATTTATTTACAGCGCTTAGCCAAGTCCCTCGTCGCTGTTGAGAGAGCGCCCAGTATAATATGTATGTATTTGTCAATCAAGTAAGACATATACATACAGCATCTCACGAAGACCAAAGATCCAACGGCTGGTTCGCATTTCATCTTTCATAAACGTTAGCCCTAACCATCAGCACCAAGGCGGCAACACAGGGTTACCAACTAAGTAGACATATTGTTACAAGCACGGGGAAAAGGGGTTTATTTAGGCGTGCGAGAACAGGAACGGCAGGCTACGAAGAACAGGAATGGCCGCTGCACAGTCTTCGTTCTCCTCTTCCCCTCTCTTCTTGATCCCCGCGTCCCTTTGACGCGCTTGGACGTAACATACCTCCCCTCGCAGACAAAGCCCCCTGGGCGAGTCAACTAGCTTGCCGTGGCGTGCATGATTTCAACCGTGCGACATGCGCGACTTGTGTCCTAGCAGAACGTCTACCAGTGTTCGTGAGGCGCGCGAGAGTATAGTTCACTTCGCTGACTTTGTCGATGACAACATACGGTCCGTCGTAGTTTGCCAGCAGCTTTTGACACAAACCGCGCTTCCTTGTGGGTGTCCAAAGCCAAACGAGATCACCAGGGTTATATGTAACTGGCCGATGTCGTGCGTCGTAGCGGGCTTTGGAGTTTTCTTGTGATGCCAAAGTCCGAAGACGCGCAAGTCTCCGAGCCTCTTCAGCGAGGCACAGCGTATCGGCGACCGTAGGATTGTCGTGGTGGTAAAAAGGGAGGACAGTGTCGAGCGTATACCGGGGTGGCCGAGCATATAGGAGGAAGAAGGGGCTGTAGCCGGTTGTCTCGTGCTTGGCTGTGTTGTATGCGTAAGTAATAAACGGTAGAACTTCATCCCAATTCTTGTGATCGGACGCAACATACATGGAAAGCATATTTGTGATAGTTCGATTAGTGCGCTCAGTGAGGCCGTTCGTTTGCGGATGATATGGCGTCGAGTGCCTGAGGTGCGAGTTACACAAACGCACAAGCTCTTCCACTATATCTGCCGTGAATTGACGTCCCCGGTCGCTTATAATAACACCAGGCGGTCCATGTCGCAGAACAATAGCGTGAAGTAAGAAGAGCGATACTTCGGTGGCGGTGGCTGATGGTATAGCCGCCGTCTCGCAATATCGCGTGAAATAGTCGGCGCAGACAATTATCCAGCGGTTCCCCTTAGATGACTTTGGAAAAGGTCCTAACAGATCAATTCCAACTTGCCGAAAGGGTGAGCTGGGAGGCGGCACAGGTTGAAGGAGACCAGATGGGGCAGTGGTTGGGCGTTTCCGACGTTGGCACTGTATGCAGCTGGCGACATACAACTCAACCGAATGTCGCATCCGGGGCCAGTAAAAGCGTTCTTGAATGCGATAAAGGGTGCGCACAGTGCCTAAGTGACCGGAGGTAGGGTCATCGTGCATAGCCTGAAGGATTGCTGGCCGGAGACACTTCGGCACCACTAGAAGGAAGCGTGCACCCGTGCTTGAGTAGTTCCTTTTGTACAGCAGCCCGTCACGTACACAGTAGCTGCTTGTTGCACTTGAATGGGCAGAAGTGAAGAGTGGCTCCAATTTGGTGTCTGTCCGTTGTTCTGCTTTGAACGCATCGATTTCTGGAAAAGCGGATGTCACAGAAGCGACGAGATGATCAAAATCGTCTGCGTCGCAGTCCGTCGTAGTAAGCGGCATACGGGAAAGGCAGTCTGCGTCAGCATGTTTTCGGCCACTCTTGTAGGCCACAGTGAAGTTATATTCCTGCAACCTCAAAGCCCAGCGCGCAAGGCGACCACAAGGGTCGCGAAGGTTCACGAGCCAGCACAGGGAATGGTGGTCTGTGACGACTTGGAATGGGCGTCCGTACAAGTACGAGCGAAATCGCTGAACCGCAAAGATTACAGCGAGGCATTCTTGCTCTGTCACCGTGTAATTCCGTTCAGGTTTGCTTAATGAGCGGCTTGCATAAGCAATCACGTGCTGACGGTCATCATAGCGTTGGACCAATACGGCACCCAGACCAACGCCACTAGCATCTGTGTGGATTTCTGTCGGCGCAGTAGGATTGAAGTGGCGAAGGATAGGTCGAGAGGTTAACAGGAACTTCAGCTGACGAAATGCAGAATCGCACTCGGGTGTCCACTCAAACCGTGCGTCTTTATGTAGCAGATTTGTCAGAGGATAAGCGACGTCAGCAAAACCAGGAATAAATCGGCGAAAGTAAGAACAAAGACCCAGAAAACTACGAAGTTGCTTCACTGACTGCGGTGCACTGAATGCTTCGACAGCTGCCGTCTTGAGGGGATCAGGCCGGATACCGTCTTTGTCAACAAGATGACCCAGCACAAGGGTTTGACGGTCACCAAATTTACATTTCTTGGAGTTCAGAACCAGGCCGGCGTTTTTGATGCAGTCGAGGACAATATTCAGGCGCGTATTGTGCTCATTGAATGTGCGCCCGAATATAACAACGTCGTCAAGATAGCACATACAGATGTTCCATTTTAACCCACGCAGAATGGTGTCCATGAACCTTTCAAAGGTTGCTGGAGCGTTGCACAACCCAAATGGCATCACATTGAATTCGAATAATATCCATCCGGGGTTATGAAGGCTGTTTTCTCTCTGTCTGTCGGGTGTATCGGGATTTGCCAATATCCTGAGCGCAGGTCCACTGAAGAAAAATAAGAGGCCGAATGAAGGCAATCAATTGCATCATCAATCCGGGGCAGCGGGTAGACATCCTTCTTAGTCACGGCGTTTAATCTTCGATAATCGACGCAAAATCTCCAGTTACCGTCTTTCTTTCTGACGAGTATGACCGGAGCTGCCCAAGGACTCGAGGACTCTTGTATTATCCCATTTTTCATCATGTCACTCACTTGTTCCCCGATTATCTTGCGCTCGTTAGGCGACACGCGATAGGGCTTTTGCCTGATCGGGCGCGCAGATCCCGTATCTATGGTATGGCGCGTTCGTGACTCGGGAATCGAGAACGCTTTGTCCGGCTGCGCAAAGTCAAACACTGACAGATGCTTAGAAAGCGTATCCACCAAGGTATGGCGCTCCCTTGTGCTGAGCGACTTGTTTATCATAGACAGAAGCTTTTTGTCTGAGACTTGGCGAAGGTCAGCAGGTTCACACGGCGAGTCTGTTAGTACGGCTACGGACGAAGACGTGTATTCTGTAAAGTAGGCGAGTTTCAAGCCCTCTAATAATAATAATATTTGGGGTTTTACGTGCCAAAACCACTTTCTGATTATGAGGCACGCCGTAGTGGAGGACTCCGGAAATTTTGACCACCTGGGGTTCTTTAACGTGCACCTAAATCTAAGCACACGGGTGTTTTCGCATTTCGCCCCCATCGAAATGCGGCCGCCGTGGCCGGGATTCGATCCCGCGACCTCGTGCTCAGCAGCCCAACACCATAGCCACTTCAAGCCCTCTGGAAGCAGGACGGGTTCTGCCGAGCAGTTGGCCGTCCACAAGCCTGCACGCCCGTTGCCGATGGATACCACACAATGAGGGACAAAAACGTTCTTCTTCACACAATTTAGATGCATTGGCTCTACGGAGGCATCGAAACTGTCTCGAACTTCACCGCGACATACAACCGGCACGCACACCGAGCTGGACGCAGGCACAACAGTATCTGCACACACACAAAGTTCACCTTGACTGCAAGTCTCCTCTAAGAGCCCGGACGAAACATGACCATCGACGCAAACTTCCCCCGTACGACAATCAACGGTCGCACCACACTGCCGCAAAAAGTCGATGCCCAAAATCACTTCGTGCGTCGATCGGGGAATAACTACAAACTCCGTCGCGAAAACTCCACCAGCCAGGGACACTTCAGCAGTGCACACACAAACAGGGCGTAACGACTCGCCGCTCACTCCACAAAACGTTGCAGCCTGGTCCCACGGAAATACAACTTTGCGCCCCAACCGACCTTTAAAACCGAGACTCATTACGGATACAGTTGCCCCGGTATCCACTAAAGCCATTGTAGCAACACCATCAACTAGTACATGCACTTTGTTCTTAATCATAGCAACTGCAGGGGGCATTTCTGTCGATAGCACGTGTCGAGCGACCTCACCCCCATCGGCCGCGCTAGCTAGTTTTCCGGTTGTGAAGGTGAGGCTGAGCGGCGCACTGGCGATGGAGATTGACGTAAACGCGGTGCACGAGAAGTTGGCGGTGGCGTCAAACTCCTGTCAGATGCCGGCGAGCGGCTCCGGAAGCTTCTCTGCCAGTAGTCGTTGCCAGGAGGGACGCCAGCTGACCAAGGGGTGGTGCATGACTGTTGAGTTGTCCTCGTAGGAGGTGTGGTCCTTGTTGAAGGCCCCGATCGACGATTCCACGTTGTTGGGCGACGATTGCAAAATCTCGCTATGTGGCCCACGACACCGCATTGGAAACACACCGGCAGATGCCGGAAATTTCGATGTTCCTGCACGTAGTCACGCATGTTGCTGTCGACTGCATAGCCAGCAGATGGGTCCCATTCATCGTGGCTAGGCATCTGCCGCCCGGAGGCGTGCGTGCGGCGAGGGCGTTGGTCGTAGTCATGATCTTGATAGCTTAGGGTCCCTCTCGTTTGTGGGGTAGACCTATACTCGACGGTCGCTGAGTGAACCGTGGGTTGCCATGCGGTCGAAACGGCTGTGTTTCGCATCTCGTGTGGTAAGTACGCACCAGCGATGCCGGGTGTGCAACGGTACATCTCTTCCCGATGGAGCAACTCTTCGCGAACAATCTGCCGTATTGTTGATGGAAGGTCAACACACGAACTCGGGTCTACACTTGCCACCGTTGTGACATTAGCCAGGCGACCAAACTTCGGTATTATCCGTCGCATTTTCAGCGTCTCAAAGGTCCTGCAGTGGCGAATGACGTCAGACACGGAATCCAAGCTTTCTTTGCCGATCAAAAAATTGTAGACGTCTTCGGCTATCCCTTTCAACAAATATCCAACTTTGTCCTCTTCAGACATTTGAGAGTTCACTATTTTGCACAGTTTCAGCACTTCTTCGATATACGTCGTACAGGTCTCGCCGGGAATCTGAGCTCTTTGCGAAAGCGTCTGTTCGGCGCGTTTCTTTTTTGCGCTGGAGTCTCCAAAACACGCTCTGAGCTCCTCTACGAAAAGCTCCCATGAAGTGAGCGTGTCTTCGTGATTCTCATACCAGACGAGTGCTGTGTCGGTAAGAGAAAACACAACATTTGACAACTGTGCGGTCGAGTTCCAACCGTTAGATCGGCTCACCCTTCGGTAGTTTGTGAGCCACTCGTCGACATCTTCTCCGGCTTTTCCTCCGAAAGTGAGTGGCACCCGGTAGTATTGCCACGGAACGCCAGGTGCTGGCCTTGAAGCCGCGTCAGAACCTTCGGGAATCTGGCAGGCGTATTCAGTCATGTCAGGCGATGGTGGCGGAAGTCCGGCAAGTCGACGGCTTCGGCGAAGTTGTAGCAGCGTAGGCTCCGTGGTTACGAGGTGTACCCCGCACCGTCCACCAATTTGTTACAAGCACGGGGAAAAGGGGTTTATTTAGGCGTGCGAGAACAGGAACGGCAGGCTACGAAGAACAGGAATGGCCGCTGCACAGTCTTCGTTCTCCTCTTCCCCTCTCTTCTTGATCCCCGCGTCCCTTTGACGCGCTTGGACGTAACAATATATTGATGAACGTGAATTTAAATTTATAAAGATCCTGTTTATACACCACGAATGCCAAAATGTTCGCGCATCTGTGTGCCCCATCGATAAAATTGTGCAAGCTGGGACAAACGCATATTGATTCACTCCATAGTCAGTGCATTATCCTTCTTTTTTTATTGCTCCAGCTCTGTGTTAGTTTGCAGCACTCGTGAAAAATAAGTCAGTCAACGGCAGGTTACCGCATATGCAGATATTCTGACGGGAAGAGCATTTATGAATATTTCCTTCAACCTAACGCAACTTCCGTGGACTGAAATCGTGCCAGTTGCACCATAAAGCATACCATAGTGCTGTGGCTGTGCCGTCGTCCGTATGGAATTGCAATTCTCAGGGCGGGCTTTCAGCACCCGCAACTTGACACCTTCCTAACTTCTTCGGGAATCAATAAATACAAATTGTGAGCTTGCCTCTTGGCGTAAATAGATCAAAGGTTTCCGTCTTGCTTCGTGTTTCTAACAGAACAAGAACAGAGGCAACTACCAAGAGTTCAGAGCTACTTGTGCACTGTTTCTCAACGAGAACGCGAGGCGCCACTCGTTGCGTGTAGACCAAGAGAGTTCTGCGCCCGTTACAAAAAGCAGAGACGAGTTCATCAGGGTCCCGCACGTCTCGTTGAAATAAAGACAGAAAAAAAAAGACGTAAGAGAAATGAGATGAAGGGCATGAATTTTCCCTAAACAAAGGTCCAAAATGCAAGAGAGTAAAGGCGAAAGAAAGGCCAAGAAGAAAAGGTAAAAACCGAGACCCACGTTTTATGGGCGACGACTCTTGCAAAGCTAATTACCACCGCAGAAGAAAGGGGCCGCCCATGGCGCACACATGCCGCCGTGCAAGAAAGAAGGCCGTCGGCCCTTTTCTGTCTCATCTCTACCGTGTCCTCCGCAGCGAGGCCATTTTGGCAGCTGTGAAGACCGCCCGACGTGACTCGGTGCCGACGCAGTGACGTCGGTTCTCGAAGTAGTGCCGTCAGCCGCAGAAGGTCGTCGAGTCTTACTTTTGATGCGCCCCGCATTTGTGCATCCCCAAAGGCGAACTAGGCTGAGATCGCTATGGCGCACCGCCCCTCGCACCCTTCCTACGCCTCAACCTCCTCCCCCCCGCCCCCCCCCCCCCACCCACACGCGCACCACAAGTCACCCGCAAGTGCAAGTTGAAGAAGATTTCCTGATAGGCAGACAGGCAGGAAACCATAGAGAGGGCAGTACATAGTTTCTCGTTTCTTAAATTACGCAACTATCCGATTCGTGGATACAGCTCATTATGCCACGTATACGTGACTCAGCTGCACCCTTTAGCGTCGCTCATAAAGGTGCCGCTGGGTTCTCATTTGTTTCATCTCTTTGACCAATATATTCTCACATCGCAGTGACAAAACTGCGGCGTGTATTATTATGGTTAAGGCAGCGGAAACATTGTATTGTGGAACCTCTAAATGAATAAGTATATCATTCAGAAGCACTTGAGTTTGGCCTGATTGGTGTTTGCTGCGTATCGTAGGTTTCACTAATAAAGACGAAGACAGGGGAAGAGACATGGGTCGTCGTTTTGCATTCTCTTCCCCTGTATTCGTCTTTATTAGCGGTCAATATGATATGCAATAAGTATATCGCATAACCGCATCCACCGAATTCAAAGCCACGAGGCCAATTTGTAAAAGAACCTACTCAATTATTCTCCACGAACTTGTGGTTTCCTCGTTCTTTGCTGAGTTTACGAATGGCATACGAAACATTGTCGAAGATTCAATGCAGCATCTTGCGTGAGAAATGCAGTGTCAGTAAAGGCCTCTGATGTCGCACTGAAACTTGCCGTGGCTTCGCTTTTCTATGCGTGTAGCTACCCCCCCTCCCTTATAGGGCTGACGCACGGGCGAGGTTATGCCACTGGGTGTCTAGGACCAGAAGTTCTTAATGCCGTTATATTGAAAGTTGTTGCTACACGCGCATTTTTAATGGCTTTACACGTCGTGATGACAATTCCAGCAGATAACGTGGTGCGTTTGTGTGCCAATCGTGATGTCAATAAAAAAAAGTCCTCTACAACGTGAATGTTGAAAGAAAATGTCCCTAAAGCATTATTAGGCACATTTTATGCCGATTTCTTTTTGTTGAATTCATTGATTTTTCATCTGCCGTAGTAACTTCTAATATTGTGAGCGAGAGTGCTCATTCGATGGCCGAATAAGTTGTGAGAGTGCACTATACCGCAAGTGGCATTAAGATTTAATGTAAATGAGTATATCCACGTGAAACATCATGAATGACGTTAAAATTTAACGCATCTAGAAGTTTGATATTTTGTGCTCGTGTCGCACCGTTATCACGCTATAAGCCAGCAATTTTGTCCGAAGCCCGATGTCAATGCACCATGGGACAGTTGCGTGTCAGGCTCGCTCTTGAATGCACTCGGTTATTCGTCAGGGTGCGGTTTTAATATCACTTGTACGCCTGTGTTATGATCAGCGATAGCAGTGTTACTTGTAACACTGGTTTTTCTTCAGGCATATTCACTGTATGCGAGACGATCTCTCTGCAGCGTTACTTAACTGGCCCGGAGGTTGGGGTGCTTGGAACGTGCCGTTGGTCAGGCGGCCGCAATAAAGGGTTGAATCCTACATTCTGCGGGAGAGTGCTCAAGTCATTTTCCTTGGCATGGGCTTAAGTGACAACCCTGTAAAGGCTCCCGTAACTATCCATCCAATAAATATTTCTATGCAGTGGCAAACGCCTCACAACAAGACAAATTAAGACGCAGATGGTCCGAGTTGTGAAATTATATGAAGTATACTCATAATTTCCCGTTCCTTATCTGCTCCTTATAGTAAATGTCGAGGTTACTGCAGCCTAAGAGAGCCCCATGGCAGCTTGCCACTACCCCTGCCTACGCCACAGAATAGCTTTTATACGTTTATTCACGCAAACAAAGCGTCATTCCAGGCACACAGACTTGCACCCTACGGGTTTTTTCTGTGCAAAAATTAAGTGCAACGTTCTGTAAGGAGTAAAAAACAGAAACAGCGCAACACAGGACGAGCGAGTAAAGAGCACAGGACAGAGCGCTGACTAGCAACCAAATGCTTTATTTGCAGAAGCAACATATAAAGACATCATTGAATGTGACATAAAGAACAGAAAAAGAAAGATGAGCGTCAGCCACGGAGATAATCCACTTCTTTTGTTGACAGCGTGAGGGACGCAGAACTGACGCACGCGTCGCCACTTGTGAATATTCAAAATGCCTCAAAGATTTCCCCCGCGCGTTTTTCACTATATCTGCCCATTATTTCGCACTTCTTAATGTGTGGGCGGTGACGCATTTTCCCCTAGAATGGTATGCAAAGTGTGAACACAAAATGTAAGTTCACTTTGCGGCACGGGGTGTTTTCACGCTATCCACAGTGGCCCTGTCCTCCCCATTTTCAAACAAAAGCCTTGCGAACGACGCAGCTAGTCACGTGTTCTGTGCAGTTACAAGGCCACTCTCGCACTCTGAGAAAATCCGCACTTTTTGTCCTATTCTAGCGGGCACTGGCCTATGCCACACTTGAGCGG